>NC_060274.1:77052921-77140611 GCF_021613505.1 Equus quagga | reverse complement strand
TGGTAGTCTGATCTACTTATTAAAGGAATCCTCTAATTTATTCATCTCTGCTTTTTGAGTATCTGGTGAAAAACCTTGCACACATAGAAGTGTCCTGCAAATTGGGGTAGAGAAGTGCAATTCAAGAGAATGATATAATCAGATAGATAAGGCTGGGTTGATGAGAAATAGAAATGGAGCACAACTAGCGAGGATGGTTCATGTGGACGAGCTTGAACTTTAATGTGTGGGTCAGCATTTAAAAATTTTTTTACAAATTGTGTAATTGTCTTTTAACTGTCGACTTGGGCATATGGCTAAAGGCCTTAGGCACTGGCCACATGGTATTTTCATCTTGGTGGATCGTTGTAGTTTATGGTGGTTCTGTCTAAAGATGAATGGCTATCTGCTTTTATAGAGACATTGCAAAATGCACCAGATATTCAGCATATTGTTCAGGTTGTTATATTGTTGGTTGGTTATTTCAGTCAACAAGCAGAGTTTGTGTTGCATCAACAAAAACACAGTCCTTGGAGGCCTGAGCTATTCAGGGAGGTCCAACCAAATGATAGCCACACAGGAGCTTTCAGCATGCACCTGCTGCTCATGACTTAGCAAGCAAATCCTGGTCTCACTGGCCTCAGCAGAGAAAGATGTGTAAGGAAACTTTGCCAAATGGTCATAGTTGGAGGGTATAGGCTGCTGTAACTTGATTTTGGATTATGTAGATGCTGGCATTAGCACATGTATCTGGGTCAGTTGAAGACAGTATGGGCTGACACTTCAGTAAGACAAGTTTTCAATAGAGGAGAAAAGAGAATCTTTCCATACACAGGCCTTTTAGTCATTGCTGGAGAGAACGATATTTGCTACTTTTAAACTGCAAGGCAATTATGTTTCTTGCAAGGTTCTAGCTTTAAGTAGTTAGCTCAAAGTAAGCAGCCCTAAATAGGCTCACCCAAACCCCACTCTGCTTGTTAAGGAGGAAAATGAATGGGCCAAGCTTAGATTACCATGTTTTGCCCATGAGCTTGAGACAATCCCCACAATATGCTCTCAAATTGGCTTTGAATTGGATAATTATATGTGAGGGAGAGACCTTCTCTTGGAGGCAGTAGAAATACCTTTTCATGGAACATGGATACTCTATCCCTAGATAAAATCCCCATTCAGTTCATATTGGGGTGCTACCAACACAGGGCTCAAAGGGCAGATGACATTAAAGGCTTTGAACATATTGAATGAAAAAGAAATATCTAAAAATAAGACAATATCTGTGGCTGTCACCATTGTAAGGTTATCAATGCAAGCAGCAGCATCTTAAATGCTACTCAGAGAGGGGCTATGCAGAGATAGATTCTTTTAGTGGCTAAGAACTACTAAGTCAGGTAATCTATGTAAAATATTTACCATGGTGTTTGGTACACAGTAAATATGCAGATGTTAGTAATTATTCCCATTCCTATTACTAGATTCTAAGTAACATTAGGGTAAGAACTGTTTGTTCATCTCTGAAGCCTCTGGGTTTGGTACATGCATAGCCACTCAAACGTTCTTTAACTAAATCATATTTGAAGCATTTTTTGATACAGCATTTCAAAATGCTCACATATTTATCACAATAAGAAGCTAATATCTATGCGTTCTTTCCCACAGTTTAGGGAGAGCTTAAATAGTTTCTCTCTTTAAGAGGAAAAGAGTAGCATCTGGCCCCAAAATATTTATGCCACCACTTATGTTATCTCCAGGAAAGCTTCATCCTCATACCTTTTGAGATTCTGAAGGCTGAGATCCTTATTCCTGTCAAGTAACTTTGAAGGGAAGAAGTGAGTCTGTGACATAGAATAAGAAAGAAGACTTGGAGGAAAGTTGAGACCTACTTAGAACTATTGCCAGTATTGGTTTGAATAGCTCAAAGAATAAAAGTTGTTAGAATGAGTTTTAAATCACTCAAATAATGGTGTGAGTATCTCTGAAGAACTGGCTGCAGCAAACATGACTAGACATTAAGAAAAGATAGCTAAAAAATGTTCTGAATAAGATGAGGCTGAAAAACCATAAGAAAATATGGAAAACTGTGGCAGGAAGAAAGAGCAGCCAATTTCTATTCATTAGATTTGGGCAAGGGGAGGAGAAGGCCGAAGAATGAGACTGGTTTGAAACAGCAAGGTACAGACTCCAGCACATTTCTGAATTTCTGTGGGGGCTAAAAAGGGGAATATTTACCAGGGGGTGAAGGGAAAATATGCATGATTTCTATATTTTTATGTTTTTTGAAAAAAAGTTTTAATTTAGGAAGAATACCTGAAAAATCTTACATTTTAAATTAAGCTACACTAAATTAAAGGCTTTTTTTCTTTACAATATTAAAATGAATCAAGTTTGAAACATTTTCTTGAATTAGTGAAGTATAGATTATACTAAGAAATTATCATATGTATTGTATTACTTCTGAAGCAGAATTAAAGAATTCCTTTCTGTCTCCTACCTTCCTAAAGATTTCATTTCAATGTTCTTAGGGAACACAAACTAGGATCAGTAGCCTATTTTTGTTATTACTTTCCCATAAAATTGATAGGTAAAAATAATAAAAAAAAGTATAGCTTAAAAGTGAAAAGTAAAAGAAAATATCATTTTTAAATCTCATTTTAAAGATCCAGTTATATATACTTTACATAGTCCTACTAATATTCTTTTAAAAATTTAGTTGGCTCACAACTAGAAGGACCTGCAACTAAGATATACAACTATGTACAGGGAGGGTTTGGGGAGATAAAGCAGAAAAAAAAAAAAAAGATTGGCAACAGTTGTTAGCCCAGGTGCCAATCTTTAAAAAAACATAAAAATAAAAATAAAAATTTAGTTGGTATATGATATAATAGAAATATCCATGAAAAATTTAAAAAACTTGATAGATGCTACATTGAAGTTCATGAATTTTTATCAGATAAGAATAAAGTGATTATCTCTAAATAAATCAAATACATAAAATTCAATATTAGGGGATAAATGCATTTTACACTTAGGTATGCATTATATTAAACCCTTGACTCTTATGTGTGTCATGATGGAAAGGACTTTTACATCATGAGGAGTGATGTTTCTAAATACCTGGTGTTGGTAAAATTATAGCTTTATATACTATGACTCAAAGCTGGCATAGGAAAGCTTAGGAAGCATGTTCCAGCTTGCTAGTACTAGGAAAGAGGCAAAAGAAAACAGCTAATGGACTGGTTACACTTAAACTGAAGAGATTAAAAAGAATGAGAACAGGCAAGGTTGATTCATGAAAGCCTTAACTGGACATCACTTTTTCTTGTGAATAATCTGATAATATACATTAAAAACTGAAATAAATTTACATATATTTGACCTAGTAAATCTATTTCTAGGAATGTATCCCAAATAAATATGCTGTTATATACAAAGATACATGCATAATGAGTATCACTGAAGATTTGTTTTAAAAAACTGTATTCAAATTTGATTGGGATTGTCTTACATTTATTGATTCATTTGGATTTTGTTTCATTTATAAAATATGTTTATAGAAAACTCTCATTGTTATAATATTGTCTTCCTATTCAGGAACATAAAATCCTTCTGCATTTATTCATGTCTTCTTTTAGGTAGCACAATGGCTTCTACACATTTTTTAAACAGTTTATCCCTAAACAGTTTACTTTTTAGGTCACTGCTGTAAATTGATCCCCATTTTTCATTATACTTAATGCTACATGGGAAATTCATTGATTTTTGAATATTTTTAAAAAACAACCTGCCACATTTTTTATTTTTAATAGTTTTAGTTGATTTTCTTGGATTTTCAAGGTAGACATATAATGATAATTTTGCTTTATCTTTTCAAAATGTTTATAATTGTATTCGGTTTTCTTGTCTAATTGCCTTTATGTAAAACTTCCAGAAGGATTTTAACATCTACTAAGGAAATACTCTTCAATTTTGATTTTGGCAGGAATGAACACTAAATTTTATTGTATGATTTTTCAGCATCTATTGAGATAACAGTACATTTTTTCTCCTTTTGGCAAACTGAGATAATAAAAATATGTTTATTTCAAAATAATCAACTACCCTGGGTTTTCTAGGTTAAATCTACTTGTATGGTGCTATTGTTCTTATTATCACATACAGTTTAATTTGATTTCCTAAAATGCTATTAAGGGTTTGATACTAGGGTTATGCTAAAAAATTGAATAGTTTCTAGGCCTTCTCTAAAACTATGGAAGAGTTTACTTAGCACTGGGATAATGTGTTCCCTGAATGTTTGGGTGAACATGAAATCATTTCTCATGAAAACATTTAGACCTAATGTCTTTAGGGAGCGTTTCTTTTACAATTTTCTTAACTTATATCTTTATTAGATTCCTTAGGGTTCTACCTCTTCTTGAGTCAATTTGTCATAAGTAGTTTCCTAGAAAATCATCTATATTATCAAGATTTATACATTTACTATAGATTTTTGTGCTTACTATTTTCTTAGTCTTTTTTTCCAGTATATGTTTCTCTGAGTATAGTCTACATAATTAGGTTATTTGCTTTTGTCCTCTTTGCTTAATTAGCTTTGCCAACAATTTATCTGTTTTTTGGGTTTTACAAAGAACCAGCTCTTGGCTTTATACATTCATTTTACTTTTTTATTTCTCTTTCACATTTCATTAATTCTGTTTGTTTCTTAACTTATAAATTCCTTCCTCTTGTTTTTCTTATGGTTATTTTGTTTTTGTTGTTTCTATGTCGTTATTTGTATTCTTAGGTAATTTTTGTTCATTCTTCTTTAATAATAAAAGTATTTAAAGTTTTTAATTTTTCTAAGAGCAACTTCAGTCATATATCCCATATACTTTGATGTGAGTTGTTATTGTTGTTATTAAATACTCTATGACTAGAGTTTTGATTTATTCTTGAAGATAGAATTTATTTAAGAGAAGCTTCTCTTAGTTTCTCTGTTATTTAATATTTGTTTATCCTCTTGTACTGACTTCAAATTTTATTGCACAGTGCTCAGAGTTGGTCTATAAAAATAGTTTCACTTTTTGGAAGTCAGTTTTCTTGAGTAAAATATGATTAATTTGTAAAAATATTCCATGGCCTTTAAAAATATTATTTTATATATCAAGTGCTATGAACTGAATTGTGTCCCCCCCAAATTTATATGTTGAAGCTCCAACCTACAAAGTAATGGTGTTTGGAGATGGGGGTCTTCGGGAGATTATTAGGTTTTTAGATGAGGTCATGAGGGTGGGACCCTCATGATGGAATTAGTGCCCTTCTAAGAAGAAACACCAGAGAGCTCTTTCTCTCTCTTACTCTCTTTCTCTGTCACTCTCTCTCCCTCTCTAGTAACTGAATCCAAATCAGCCAGGACCTTGATCTTAGGTTTCACAGCATTAAATTTCTGTTGTTTAAGCCACCTAGTGTATGGTATTTTGTTACGGCAGTAATAGAAGGAAGAAAGCACCATAATCTTACCAACCTAATTACTTTCATTTTTATGTATCTCTTTCCAGCTGTTGCTAATATATGTCCATTCTGGGATGTATATTTATTTAAATGGTGAAGAGCACAGTTTTAATTGGAAGGTGGGAGTATGCCTAAGGCCAAGAAAGAAACAGACTTTGTTTTTCTGGTAACCCAAGAGTCTGGAAGAAAGAGCTCAGCTTTGGAATAGGGAGGTCATGTGTCAATAATGGTTATTTAAAAACTTAATGGCAGGACAAGACCACCCAGAATGAAATAATGAAGGCTTGAAGGCAGTTGCATACTACTTAAAATGAAATGCTTCTAATTGAGCGATGCATACCTGTGTGCCTGAACTTATCTGGCCATATGTAGTTTGTACACTGGGATTCTCTAGCACTGGAAGAAAATGAATTATTTCCAGTGGCCTACTACATATAGCATGTAGTGCCAAACTGTGGAATACAATGTGATGGAAAAGCAAGTACAAGAGAAGTATAGGAGGAAAAGTGTGTATTGATCTCAGGGGCCATCACAAAGCAGCTCAAGTTAATTATGACAATTATGAATTGTAGTTTTCTGTTTAAAAGTTTGTCACAAAGGCTCTGAGGACTTAGCTTAAGCTAATTCACATCTCTTACTAATTAGTTAATCAACCAATAAATTCAGCAAATTCTTATGAAGTGTTTACTACATGCCAGGACTCTGCTAGGCATTGGAGAAACAGAGTGGAATAAAACATATTCTCTTTCTTCCAGAGCTGGCAGTGGAGTGGGAACACAATTGCACTACAATGTGATCAAGTCTGAAAACACATAATTATAATATAGTGTGGTCAGATTTGCAAAGAGTGCCTGAGGCCACACAGCTAGCTAGCTGTAGGCACAATAAAGACTAGAATTCTGATTTCTTGATTCTGAGCCCACTGTTATTTCCACTACACCAATACTGCCCGCCACAAAATATTAAGCAAATAAAACTAAATGTAATTTCAAATTAAGAATCATCATAGATTTATTTGAAAATAACCAAACCTGGACGCAGCTGGATCGACACTTCTCCTGGTGTCACCTGGGTATTAATTTCAGTTTCACTTGGTATTACATGTACAGATGGGTATTCTATCGAATCAATCAAACAGCCTTTGCTTATTAAATTGGAAACAATATCACAACGTACACTCCTTGATCCACCTGAAATGAAATCCTGTTTAAAAGAAGGAAAATCACTCATGTTTTTAGTGCATATCATCTCAATTATAACCAAAGAAAACCACGTAACAAATATTGCAAAGAAGCCATCTTCCAATATTGCACAAATTATGCAACTATTCAGAATAGCTGCATGTTTCCAGAAAGAGTACTGGCAAATTTGTCTTAAATAAAGCTTTAACTTCTAAATCTATTTAAAAAGATTTAAAAAGTACTTTAATTTAAAAAGTACTTTAAATACTGTTAACTGATCACTGTAAAATTATACCACCTTAATTCTTTCTAAACATTTTACTTTGGAAAGACTGCTCCAAAAGAAAATTAGCCAAAATAGACCCTTCAGTGGTTCCAAATGTAAGCCTCAGTTCTCAAAGGACCCAACTGGTATGTTTATTATGTACTATTATGTTTGGAATATGAGAGCAAGTCTTCAGAAATCACATGCCTAATTAGGTACTGAAACTTCATGAAAGAATGAGTTGGAAATCTGCATTTCATACACTATGAAATCCCCCAACTTCTTATACACACAAACAGCCTTTAAGTAATTCAGTAAACCAAAGAAGATGCTCATAATGAGGCTGGGAGATGTAAGATTGCAGCTCAAATGCTCCTGATTTTGCAACTAAATCTAGAACTTTCATAACTATTCAGCATTGGTTAGTTGATGGTTATCCAATAGTCATCCAATAAACTTGGAATTAATGGAGCAAGCTTAAAATTTAATTTATCTTGACTGAGAAAAAACTGATATTTTTATTTTTCATGTAACCATTCAGCTTTTTTCCTAAGAACAGGAAATATATTGAAAAGTATAGAAATATATTTTATTATATATAATGTTGGCCTGAAGTATTTGGGATATTTGCTTACACATTTGCTGGATATTTGCTCAGTGATCTTCCTGGCAGTGGCTATTTTGATCTGGTATTCAGTCATTCTTCTAGCAGCTGGTTCTAAGAATTGGGTTTCCAATCAGTTAATGATTCAGTCAAAGAATGTTGATTGAATACTTACTCAGGGACAGTTATTTGTTAGGTGCTGAGGATACAGAATGGAACAAGACAGATGGAGTCCTGGTCATCAAAGAGTCAACAGACCATCAGTGAATTCAGCCATTAAGCAAGTAAATGTAATTATCATGGGCCTTAAATTTAGGGGAAGCGCAGAATGTCATAGGGTTATGGAAGAAAGGAGATTATCAAGTTTAATATTAGTTGGAAAAGAGACCACTAATTATGACCAGGGACACCCCTGGCGCTGGTGAGTGAGTAATTAGATGGGATGATGGTGGTAGGCAATATAAAAATATTCATACAGGATTTTAATTTAATTCCTCTCTCTATTTAGAACAAGGGTTGGAAAACTAGGGACAGTGGGACAGATACAACCCATGGCCTGTTTATGTATGGCTTGAATGCTAAAAATTGCTTTTTACATTTTTAAAATGCTGTAAAACAGCAAAAAAGAAGAATGTGCAACAGACAGTATATGGCCCACAAAACCTAAAAAATTTTACTGTGTGATCCATTACAGTATATGATCCAGAATTACAAGTGCAGAGTACATTTGTAACATAAATATAATTAAAAGACAAAAGAGAATATGTCCTTCTCAATCAAGATTTCAAGGAATCATTTGTAAATGATTTCATGGGAATAGAAAAATTCAATTTGCTTTGCTGTTGCCCATACACATAGATTTTAGCCTGAAGGTTAAAATGTTCAAAGCTTTAATTTCTTATATCCAAATTTGTCCTATCTATTGACAAAACTTAGAGGTACTGAATGTGAGATTTAGTTTATAAACAACTTGGAGTTCCTCAGAGAAAGGTGGTATATACTGCTATTGTACGTGTCACTTTCCTTCAGAAAGCCTCAGGCTAGAGGGGGGTAATCCCACCTATCCTGGAGGAGCCTGGGGAATATGAGGATGCATGAGGCTTGGTATGTGTCTGCTCATTTATGTCTCACGTGACAGGCCACAGACCAAGGGCCACAGGCATTTTACAGATGTAAAAACCCCAAGCCTTCAAATCAGGAAAGGAAATAAAGTACACGTAACTTTGATTTTTCTTTTCAGCCAGGGATTTTGGGATTTTGTTATTTTTGTATACAGAATGGAAAAGAAGGGAGTGTGGTTAATCCACTGCAACTATACATCAAGCAATGCCATTTGACCTTTAAATGTCAGATCATTTTGCTGAAATAGACAAAATAGTCTCAATTATTTTGCAATGTCTGAATCAGCATGGCTGTTTTTACTCCACTATGAAAACTAAGTTAGGAAAACATTGCCAATTTGACAATTAGGTTTGAAAAGGGAAGAAAAGACCATGGCATCAAAATAAAGAATGGAATGCTGCCCCTACCCACTGTGGCCTACTTTACACTTTGTATAAAAGAAAAGAATTTGAAACCACACCCTTTTAATTCTTAGTGTTTTGTGTCATTTAAATTTCTTCTAATTCTTATGTTTTACTTTTTCTTCAAGAAATACTCAAGCAAACTCATACTCCAACTGTCTGCATCTAAAACCTATTTGAGAATGAAAAGCCCAGGTTGAAATTACTCTGGTTGACTTTTCATAAATTGTTACTTTCACCCATTTAATGAAAAATCTGGGTATATAAATAAGAAAAGTTTTTTTTCCTACTCATTTCTGAGTCTTTCTGACTTCCAGACATCGCAATCTTCACAGAAATGAAAGAATCCTATCATCTTCCTTTTGACAGTAAGTGCTCTTCATATCATACTTTAGTATAATTATGCTCCGAGGCTGCCCTCTAAACTTCTGGCTATGTAGTCACAACCTGTATCTGACACATCAGGCAGGAGAGGAAGAGAAGTCTTCAAAACTTGTCAAGTCTTTCGCATATGTTAAAAAAGAACATGAGACATTAAACTAGGTAATATTGATAAGATTCTGACTATTCTAAATATTTTCCAATTACTTTTATGTAGCACAGAGAGAAAGAGAAGGCAAAATATATAGAATGGCAGATTAACATGCTACACAAGAATGTAGGTAAACTGAGTATACCCTGTGTAAATTTTTCAGTGATCCTTTACTGTTGACCAGCTTTGAAAATTATACAAACCAGGCTTAATTTGTTACTGTTTATCTCTCCTAGTCATGAACAGAGAAAAACCACATCTTTCTTCCTTGTCCCTCCACCCTTACTGGTTGAGAAACAAAAGACATCAGTTGCATGTGCCAAAATGGTGGGCGATCTTTCAAAATTAATCATTACATTCTTCCTGTCAATGAAGTCAGGTCAGCCTGTTGGGAGTGGACAGCTCCTTCTGTTAATGATATGACTAGTGGCTGAGTCCTAACACTGGTGGTTCCCCGAAGTTGTGTTTGGAACACAGGCAATACTCTGTTTCCTAAGCCTGGGTGAATTGCTCTAGAGTCTTACTGAATTTCTTATAGTAATGACTCTCATTTCTTAAGCAATGCCTGTGTGCCACATGCTTCCCAAAGCCTGTTTCATTTAATCTTCACAACAGTGTGTCATGGGTACAGTTATTGTTTCCATTTTAAAGCCTGGGAAAATTGAGGTTCAGACTGGGTTGGTTAACATGTCCAAGTTTATACAGTTAGAAACTGATGGGACTAAAATCTGAATCCAAGTTTATCTCATTTCAGAGCCTGCTTTTTCAACACATAAATTAGACCAGCCAGCACTACATAGAATATTTTGGGGACATGAACAACTGAGTCATTTCTGAGTGTTTTCTGAGATCCCCTTTTGAGGATCTGACCAAGAGCAGACATAGGTTTGCCTTCTCTGCTCTGGCAGCCACCCCACCTTTCCCGCTTGGTTTACCTCCTCCATTTAACCACCCATTCCTCTGAATACTCAAAATCCCTCCTTCCTCCAGGAGGACTGACATTGCTACACCCATAACTGTGACTCTCCAGATTTTTCATGCCAGCAGAGTGTGAGATGGAGAAGGGGTCCCTCTGGAACCTAAAATTCTATATGGCCGGCATGTTGCATTTAGCTGACAACTGGTTTTCTGAACCACCTTTTGAAAGTTCCTCCTGACTACACTCACTAACATTCTCAGGCAGCTGATGTTAAGTTGGCACAAACTTTACCACTCTAAGGATCTTTCTTAGTGATGCAGGAAAAAAGTAAAGTATTGAGTTAGGATCAGGAAATATCAAGCCATGAAGCCTTCTTGACAGAGAAAAACCTGGAAGTAAATTCCAAACTCAGTTTATAGAGATGAAGAAAGGGAGACTCAGAGAATAGAGTGAATTCTGTCTAGTCACTTGGCTCATAGGAAGTGATGAAATTGGTCCCAGAAACTATGGAATTGTCCTTTCTGGCTCCGTGGGTTCTGGTGAAGCACTGCTTAATTTTGAGTGACATCTGATTTTCTCACTGGTAAAGCCCAGAGCATATCCAGGAAGCCTTCAGGCTGTCAGTAGGAGGGATGCTTACTTCCAGGCACAGCTACTGTTTCATGAACCCCTCCCCTGCTCCTTTTCTGACTTGCTTCATAGAAGAAAGTAATGTCCACCATCCTTTACTACTTTTCAGCTTTCTTTTTTCTCCTGAGGGATGCATAAGGGCAAGCAGTAACAGGAGAGGTTCGAAAGATGATGGTAAGTGCAGTTTTTGAGCTAAATCAGAGGAAGCAAAAGCTAGAGATTTCTCTTCATGTCAAGCAAAAGACTGTTAAAGATCTATTTATTCCAATTCCCAAGAGCTACATAAATAAATGTAAAATTACCTAGACAATTTCATAAAAGAACCTCCAAATTAGCAGATGGCTTCTTCATTGCAACTTATTATATAAAGTAGTTCTGATTGAAGATTACCAACAAAAGAAAAAACTCACAAAACAACTTTAGAGACAAGAAAGAAGGAATGCATTATACTTGCTTTACTAAAAATTTGTTATTGGGATATGTTTCTCTTAGAATATAAAAACACCGATTTTGAACAAAAAACATTTTCTGAACTATTCTCCATCCCACAGAATTTAAATGTACACAATATTGCATGAAGAGAGTTACATGTCAAAAGAAAACCATCCCATTTTCCTTAAGTATCTAACAAATTGATGTACAATGTTATGAAATGGAGTAAATCACTTATCTGCAAGTATTTCAAATAAAAACAGATGAAATGGACCAGTAAATTAGCTTGCTTTTCATTAATAAGCAAGTATAAGACAATGATCCAACTTGGATATAACCTAATGCCCCAAGCTGCAGCAAGAATTTCACGCGAAGCCTACTGACCTATCAAAAATTACTATCTGTGTTTGCCAATTCTCTCTATAGAACAGATGGAAAACATAAAATGGTTTGCACTTCATTGCAAAATTACCATAATTTTCCTAATAAAAAGGTTATATTTTATTTTATATTCAGCCACATATGCTGTTTCCAAGCATAAAACCAAATAAAATTTTCCTGATGCTCAGCAATATCTTTCTTTTTCCTGATGTACCTTCAAGGCATAGAATATTAGGGCAATGAAATCATTCTAGAGAGAAGGTCAACTGTTAGGAAACGAGAAAAGAGCAAAAAAAGAAAGAAAAAAAGACACACCTCTTGTGCACACCATCCACATTCCGGACCCAGCGCAAGGCACTTGGTGCAGGAGGCTGCATTTGAAGATGCACATCTATTGTCTTCTGTAATGGAAGATAAAATGAGGTGTTATGGTTCACCCTCATATTGGGAAATACATACAATTCTCGATGAAAATGTATCTTTAAAACTGAAATAAGCTGACAATAGTTTTAGTACATGACATCAAAATATGTATATATTTCTTTGGGAAATTAAGTCCACTCACTGCAATTAATAGATACTGCACTTCCTGGATAGTTATTATTTGGTTTTATAAGGTTGGGGAAAAGGAGAGTGATAAAAATGTGATTTTAGTTAGGTTTTGGGGTTTGGCTTGAATTCTGCTGCAATAGTAGAGGATCCTCCAAATTTTTTAGTGTGCTACAGTTTCACTGTATTTCATATTATCTGAATCAATGAGACATTTTTGGATCTAGAATTTTTCCTGTAAAAATAATCATATGCAGACCTCAATCTCAACATGTAAATCCATGTTGAATCATAGTGAATGAACTTTCTGAGAAATAATCTTGATGGACAGAGTAATTAGCTTTGGAATTCGGATTGTGTTAATATTGATTATTTTTGGCTTGAAGGATATCAAAGCCAGATATAATGGCATGATTTAGTATTTTAGAAATAAAGTTGTTAAAATGAATGAGTTGTTTTAGTTAACCCAATTTAATTCCTCTGACTGGATCACTTTAAGATCATGACCAATCTACTCTTCCATATATACCCCCACTTGGCTGTGATATTTTAATAACATAGTTGTGCCAGGAAACTATTTACCTTTATCCCTCCAGCCATTAACTACTTATATCATTAAAAGGAAGCTTGTCATTATAGACCTAAATGCATAAAATATAATAAAGAATGAGTCAGAAATAATTTCATCATGAATTTTTAGTGGAACAATTACATGCTTCCTACATTCCATCCTTTACTATGAAATGTCCCAGGAACGCTGGAAATCACAGCATTCTAACCAGCTTACTCACAGGCACACAGTAAATAACATCCTGGCTGTAAGTAGCTCACAGTCCAGGTAAGGAGAGAACTATATAAGCAAATAACAAAATACAGTGTGATAAGCTGAACAAGACAGAGATCACCAAGGCACCATGGGAACATAGTGAGGGGCTTCTCGCTCGGCTTTAGAGGGAAGGGCAGAGGTGAGGGAAGAGAGCATATTTAAGGATGGCTCCCCAGAGGCAGTGATATCTAGTATGTCTCTTTGCCATCTCGTTTTGTTTCTTCTAATCTATGTTTTATCTCCTTAAAAAAATGTCATAGGCATGAAAGAAGACTGTGTGTACACAGTAACACATGGACATGGCCGTTTGAAAGGGGATGGAGACCACAAAACCTCTAGCTGTCCCCATCCAATTGGTTTCTTTTTTTCTTCTCTGTCAACTTCCTCCAACATTCTAGAATACATGGTAAGCAGTTCTGACCCGGAGGTGGCATGACACAGACAGTGGGAACAGAGAGAAGGGAACTACAGGGGCATAAAGATAGAAGAGAGGTGCTGACTGGGTGGTAGTGAGCACTCTTCCTTGTATTTCCCCAGACACCCATGAATTAAGCTGAAAGCATCCTTCCCTAACACCTCTGCTGTTCTGTTTTCTTTTCTCCATGTCCCCTTGCACCCTTTGTCCTTGGCTTTATATCAGCTTTTCAAATACATTATTCAAGACTTCTCCATTGATCTAGATGCACTGGGATAGAATTTTCTTCACTGGCCTAGAATTCCAAGGACTAAAAATAACAATATTTTGGGCTCCTTTAACTACCAGTGTAGCCACCTAACTATGAAGACTCCATAGCCTAAAATCCTTTCATTTGGCTTAGCCTGAAAAACTGTAAAATCTGCTTATTCCTAAAGTATTCAGAAGAGGGAGTAACCTTTTTAGTTTTGTTCCAGAAAGAAAAGCAATTTAGGTCAAGAAATCAAGCACATTTGCAGACCTAACTTGACCTTTACCAACTCTTAAACCTGACCCAACTGGAACATGGAATTAAGTCTATTTCAGATCAGACTTGACCAAGCCTTTCACTGAATAGGTAAGAGTTTTGCTCTGGCAGTTAAGACTGTAGTTTCCTGGAAGGGGAGCTGCAGATTCTATGACTCTGGTCTTTGTTTCTAATGGTTGTCTGACTCTGTCCTAAGTTAACCCAGATTCAAGTTCAAATCAGGCTCCTACTTCCATAGTACATGTGGTAAATAGTGAATTTACAAGCAAAAAATCCATTTTCTTTATATTCTGCTTTTTGATTGTTTTCTTTAAAATGTTATCGTGCCAACCTCTATTCTCAAACTTCAGATATCTAAGGATGATGACCGAGAGGGATAGAGACTTTGGTTCTGTCAATACTTCCCAGGTTCCAGGACTGACATTTCCCAGAGTCTAAAACTACAGGAAAAACGATCCCATAAATGGATATGGAGGAGGTGGGTCTTGTGGTTCTGCAGAACTGAGGAAGGCCATAAATTGAACTCCATGGGAATGGTGTCAAACACTGCTGGAGAGTGTCAAGGTTAGACTTTAGAGGAGACAAGCCACATATACTTGGTAAGCAGAATTTTGAGGATTTTCTTTTAAATTTTAAAATATGCAACCAAGTAAATACCTAACATAAAAATATTACACCAGTAATATTATAGCAGTTCTTTACACTGAAGGGACATGCTACCGTGGGGGCTATTAGTCACTACACATTAGGAATCTGTGTGTGTGTGTGTGTGTCTCTCTCTCTCTTACACACACACACATACCCACACACATAGCCTTCTGTGCGAACAGAAATATTCTTTACACTGTGCACACGTCAATGTGTGACTGTTGTCTACAGACACTGGTAGTTTGTCATCAGCCTCCAGGTCTACTCAGTTCATTCCCATCCCTGACACAACATCGCAGGAAGGCTGCTTTCCAGCAGTGGTTCCCTAGCAGCCCTCAGTGCTGACACATCATTGGAGGGTGTGTCTGAGTGGTTCTTGTTCCCACTCTAGGGCAGTGGTAGCTCTTGTCCAGCTCTTTGTCCAGTGATGTGCATGAAGCACCTTGTATTTATGTTCTAGCACTGTGTTTTTATTAAGGATAATTTTTCATGGATCCTAATGGAAATTCTTAGGCCAATGGAAGCAGGATGATAATGAGTCTTACTTTTTCTCATCATGTTATAACTGGAGGTAACAGGTGAGATGAGGTAGCATTGCTAAGTTGTTACTGGGAACAAAGTTAAAAATTTCCATAGTGCTGCTACTTAGCAGCTATGTACCCTTAGGCTAGTTACCTAAGTTCTCTGAAGCTCCATTTCCTCTGCTGTAACACAGGGCTAACTATACCTGTATCAAAATATTGATACGGGATGAAATGAGCAAGTATAAGCATGCCAAGCATAGTGCTTAGGTTATAGTAGGCACTCAGTAAAGGGACTATTGTAATCTTATTATAATTAACATTATAATGTTATATGTGTATATATACATAGATGTATATATGTATACATACATATGTGTGTATATTTAGTTCTAGCTTCAAAAAAAGGGGAAAGCATTATGTGTCTTTTAATTTATTGTAAATGTAATTGGTTGTCTTTAAAATGAAAGTCCCTGGGTCATAAAGGCAAAGTTTAAAAAATATAGCTAATATATAGAAGTAATTATTAAGTTAAAAGTTACTGCACTTATTTTAATTATTTAAAAATGATTCTTAAAAGCCAATTATATACACTTCAGTCCAATCTATTACAAATGCAATTTTGGCATGACTATATTGGATTTCTGAAAATCTCTTAGAACACCTTCATTTTGTTTGCATTTTGCATAGTGAACATTGACTTAATCTGAATAATTTTTCAATTATTTCCCAGAATTAAATGTTTATGACGCATGTGAAATGACCTCTATAATTCTGTCATTAAGTATAATAAATATCCATCGTCAGCAGGATAGGGAACACAAAAATCAGGAAACTACATATTTGTGACACTCACTTAGGTATTTCTTTGTTGTAGATGATGCATTTATTCATATTATTTTGAGAATGTTTAGTCTATAGAGGTGAAAGGAGGAAGAAAATGGACAAAAGAAAAACAACAACAGCTAGAGAAGACAATAGAAGATTCAATGTTTAGATTGGGATCTTTCTTCATATCAAGTGAGAGTTTTAGGAAACATTTCTAATCTTTTTCTGCCCTAAAGTCTAAACCACAAAATTTGAACCAAATTTAAAGGATGTCCATGGTTATCTGAAGAAGGAACAACTAAAACTGATAAAGATTTTAGTCCTTGATATTCAGGATCAATCATTCTAGATTCTCCTGTTACTCCTAGACAGAATGATTTGTGAAAAATGCAGAAATGCATTTTTTTTCCAGGCAGTATCCTTTTCCTAATTGCATTTACTATACAAATTAAATTAAACTTAGATAATCACATAAAGCTACTTCCTTTTTAAAAAAAACAAAGTAAACACTTATAATGAGTGCATATTCTCCTTTGATAACAGTCAAAACCAGGCAAATTGAGCACATAGAATAAAGTTTGGAGTATAACTTCGTATATCATGGTCATGTAAAATATTATAGATATCTTTAAATATATTACCTGATTATTTAAAGCTCTCTTTTAAACAGAAATTTAATATATGCTGTCATTTGATATAAAAATCAAATCAAAGAAATAGATTAGCATTCTAATCACTTGCCATTACCCAGTTATTCCAAGTTCTGATTGAGAAACTGCTTCCTTAAGGTCCCTACAAAAATATAGGGAGGGAAGAGGTGATTAGGGCTATTTCTTTGAAAATCAGGCACAGGAAACAAAACCAAAGTCAGTTAAATTTTAATAGGGATTAAATAAAGGGGCATGGGAGAAAAGGTGGAAGCTTGGGAAGCTCTTTTGAAAAGGTAGAGCTGAATAGGGACTCTCTGAAGAGCTAGAGATGTATCATAAGAAAGTTAATGCTTGAGGCAGTATCTCAAAATTGGAGGGAGCAAGGAAATAGTACAACTACTTGTATTTCTATTTTTTTCCTATTTTTTCCTTGGAATTCATATGAACATAATATAAAACTGCATTTTTTATTATCATTTTTCATTTGCTCTTTTACTTAGTATTCAGAATATATGAAACATAACTTTATTGTTGTAATAGACAAAGAAGTAGATATAATTAAAAGAATTAATACATCTATGGCAGAACTTGAGCTTACTAAAACATTTTTTATGCAACAAGTGCAGGTTTCAACTGTGCTCATATAGAATTAGTTGAAAAATTCACTTTAATATTTGTAGTTTGCTACTAAATTATACATTCAGAAAATACCACTTTCTAGCAGCAACCCCAGTCTAGAGTATTCCTCTCCTCTGCCTTTACCATATTGTTTGTTTCAACCATGTAGCAAATAAGCATTCAGCCCATAAAAATGAAAATTAATATCTTTATGGGGAAAACCATTTTGTATAAATAATTTTGCCTCTACTTGCTCTTGAAAAAACATAGACCCATATTTATTTTTAGTGAAAAGCAGCTTGGATTCCTTTCTTTCTTGTCTTCTCTGTTAGCTGTTCCAGTGGTCAGGTTTGATAGTCTAAAGGTATATTTGGAGGAAAAGGTATGATCACGTTCAAGTCTTATATAGTGGCTCAGGAGATAGGGTGAGGGAATGAGGACATCATAAGAAGAGATAATTGTCTTAGCTCCCCAGAGGAAGAATCTGAGGTAGAGATTCTTGGCAAGTGATTTATTAAGAAAGGAAGTGAAGTAAGAAGGTCAGGACAGGGCAAGGCACTAAGCAAAGATGTGGATGCAGTAGAAGTCTGGTCTCAGCCTGATCTCACCCAGAACTCGGGGCACAAATGATACAAAGTTGTCACACCTTGAGGCAAGGGAGGTCTGGCTTTTATATCCTCCCATTAGTAGGTCACTGGCTGAGGGCAGCCTGGAGGGGTTTTGGGGGTTAGGGTGGGTTAACCTCCAGACGCCTCAGAGCCACGTGGCTCACTTTGGTGGAGGCCAATTCTTCTAAGGTGACAGCTGTAAGCCACTAACAGCCAGAGTTCAGAGTGGTTGGGGATGGTGCACCAGCCCTATGAAGGCATGTCTAGACCAGCAGTAGCCATCTTCAGACCTGAGGGAACGTTTCTCATGGAAGAACAGCAAAGGCAAAGGGAGCCCAGGCCACTCACAGAACCAGGGAGTTGTGGCCTCCATTCTGGGTTGTCTCTCAGAACTGTTTCTGATGTAAAAGAAAAATTCACCTGAGTTTTTAAAGATAAATTAATAAGAGAAAGACTTGAGCAGGATTAATATAAATGCCTTTTTAGAAATGTTAAGCATGACATTATGGTAGACCATCTACTCTGAAGAGATTTTTTTTTTCATGTTTTGTTTTTCCTTGGAAAAGTAGGACTACTAGACTGTCAGTTTGTGGAGGCCAAGTACTTACACATATTTTCTTTCTTTCCCCAGTATTTGAGCCCAGCACCTGGTACACGCTTAACAAATGTGGGGTGAATAAATGATATTCTAAGTTGCAGTTGATTTGTCAGTTTAATTTCTTAGGTTTTTATAGCTCTTGATTATTTAAATTTTAAAATAATATTCATAGTATACCTGAAATTTATATAATGTTATATACCAATGTTATGTCAATAAAAAAAATACTTCATTTCCAAAACCTATTTTTGCAAAAAGCAATATAATTATGTTTACTTAATGATACAAATCTGGATGAACTCATCTTGATGTTTCCAAATGTGAAAAAAGCATACCTATAGTGACAAATTTATTTGCTTTACATTTGGTCTTCTGATATTGTATAGTTGCTGGAAAGAACTAAAAACTCAAGACTGTTTTCTTTCTGAAGAACTCTGAATATATGATGGAAGGATGCTGAATTGAAATTGCACTTTTTAAGGCTACCATTTTCACATGCAAAACCACCAAATTCATTTTTTTTTTCTTATAGCTCAGATCTAAAGCAAATTTCAATTCAGCAAATGTTCTTTGCCCCTATAAGGTTGCGTAATTTCTTACTGAGCAGAACTTCCTTATAATGCCAATGTTAGGAAATAGCAGTAATATATCTTCTTCTCATTAGCCAGGTTTATTAGGCTTTTATTACACATAATCTTCATGTTTCAGGACAAATTTCAAAGTCCCTTGTTATATAGCAAAAACTCCATGTGAGTTCAAAAGGGTTTTATGCTAGCATAAAGATTTTTGGAGAACAAAATGGGGGGAAGAGGCACTTTCAACACTGGGCAGGTTAAGAAATGTTAAGGCAATGCTACACATTCCATTAGTCTGCCCTGCCCTGTTCAGGGCAATCTCGACATGAGTCAGAACTTAAAGTGTGCTGTGATGGCATTAATCAAAACTCTAGTTCATGAAGGAATTTACAGGAAGAACCATTGCGAAGTCACTGATGACACTTGTTTGTGTTGAAACGGGCCATCACAAGAAGGCAGGTCTGGTGGGGTCACATTACAACCTTTCATTGTGATTCGTTTACACACATTTTAATCAACTTTACTTTGAAAAATTCTGATTGCAGCATACATTGAAATATCATATAATTTATGCTGTACATCAGAAAACTTTTTAACTTGAAAGGGGGCACTGTTAATTACACTCATGTTACAGGTGTAAACTAGAAGGCCTCAGGTAAGCTGAGGTCTAAGATCACCCTAAATGTGCAGTAGTTTGGTGGTGTAAAACAAGAAATAAAAAAAATAAATGGCACTCCATGCTGAAGTGACAGGAAATATGAAAGGAGAAAGAATGCCGTAAGTAGGTGATGAAGGAATCTCTTTACATTAAGGAGGGCCTGACAGGTTTTGAAGGATGGGTACAACGCAGAAATCTGGTTGAAATTTGTTTGATTGTTTTTAGATTATAAGCTACCTACATTTTGAGATATATTCTTGGATGTGGCAAGGAGATGAAAGAGTATTTGTCATTTGCATTTAAAAATGAATGAGGTTCATATTATGTCCTAGACAATAAAGTTTCTCTTGGTGGGCCAAGCAGGTATTCAACATACCAGCAGAGTTTCTGAGGACGATCAAATTCAGTTCTGCAGTTGTTCCTTTACCTAAGTACATCAGTTTGTCTTCTGACACTCAATTACCTGGTAGGAATTGGTGAGAAAGTGAGAGAAACTCAGGAAGAAAAATGGGGGTCAAATCACAACAACTCTCAGTATAGCTTTCCTACTTCAGACTCGGAACTTCAAAAAGGATCAAAATCTCAAGATTCAGAGAGGGCTCCAGAGGCCCCTCTGAGGCAAATTTTGGTTAAAGCTGCATTTGTCTGACTTGGAAAAGCAATATTAGTCATGTGCTTTGTATCTTGTTTTAACTGGAACTTTTCCATACATTCCAACTGTCCTGTTTATGAGGCACACTCCCTTTTTATAAAAGCCAAAATATTCACCGGTTTCCCACTCCATTCCTCTAAATAATGTTTTTAATCGAACACATTAGAGGTTCCAGGGGCTCTTCCTATTTTCCTCTCCAACTCTTGGCAGGTATGAATTTCCTTTCTCCCACTTAAAAAAAAATCACACTGCTATTCATGTCAAAACCTCAAATGGCATAGTTAAGAAGGTAAAAGAAATGCCCCAGGATAGTAGGAACATGTTTTCTACATTATATTTTTTAAGCCCAAAATGACATTGCAGGTGTGCACTTGATTAGAGCAGCAAAGAAACACCCTATATTGTAAAGAATTTTGTTCTAAGTAAAAAAATGAATTAAAATCCAAAGTGAATTTTAGTTTATTTAGCATTTGGTTTTCCTGTAATTACATTTCAAAGACCAAAAAAGTATTTATATTTGACTCTGCCACTTGAAAAATCAAATCTATATATACAATAGGATAAAATTAGGGAAAATAAATAGCAAATATTTATTAAGTGGTTACTCTATTTTATGTCCTTTACCAAGCACTTCATATGTATTATCATTGAAACTTTAGAAAACTCCAATGAGGAAAGCATTACTATGCCCATTTACAGATGGGGAACTAAAGCTTAAGCAAAGTCTCATCCCAAAGTCACACAGCTAGTGAGTACAGAGATCAAGTCTGAACCCACTTCTGACTATAGAGCCTTTCCTCTTAAACACTGTCTATATGGAATAGAGAATAACATAAAGAAAGACAATTATCCCAAAGTTTGGATTTAAGACCCTTGCTAATTGTGGTATTATTAGTCCTTAAGTGATGACTCAATAATAATTCCCATTATTAGCTCAAGATAATTCTTTCATACAAGTAGTACGTCATACTTTTCCTATCATCAATCCCACTAGAGAGATGAGGGTGTTAGATTCTCCCCAGTAGGATTATTTTCTATCCTCAGTGCCAAAGATCTCCCTAAACACTTCAGTGCCCTTTTCAAAATTCATTTTATTTCCATGCACAAGGAAACTTTGAGTTTTAACACCAAAGGCCAAGCCTGAACATCTCACCCAGTGCCTGAATCAGATTGGTTGGCACTTTTTCAGCATGGGGGAAAGCTTCTCCTTTTACGACTGTGTTTCCCCAACCTCTTGCCAGGGGACAGCTCTGGGCTGCATGCTAATGAGGCAGAAGCACTTGAAATGATGTTTGCAGTTGCTGTTTCCATTTGTGAATTTCCAGTTCTGCCCTGGAAGCCAAATCTGGAACAGGGAAGCAGGCAACTTGTTCTTGTCCTAACTCTGCCTATTCTCTGACTTTGGCTTCATAAATTAACTTTGCTGAGGTTTTGCTTCCTTGATGATGAGGTAGGGAAAATGCTCCTCTTTATGTGCTATATGTATCCAGTGAGCTGTAAAAACACTTTAAAAAGTAGAGTATGAGTTAAAATGACAGGATTGGTAGAGAACATTTGCTTTATAGCATGTACAATTCTGTTAAATTATGGGAATATTTTAAGATACAATTTATAATATGAAAGATTTATTTTAAATGGCCACTCAAAACCCTGTCTGTTAGGTATATTTGTTAGTTGCCCAACAGCTGCCCAGTAATGCAGAATCATTCACCATTTTATATTTTAACATTGTCAGCAAAGAGGCACAAGGAAACTTTTTTGGGGATGGAAGTGTTCTGTATGTTGATTGTAGAGGTAGTTTCACAGGTCTACACATCTGTCAAAATCGATTGTCACTTTAAATAGATGTAGTTTATTGATGTAAATTATATCAATAAATTTAAAACTAGCGTTGTACATTAACTTAGAGTAGTATTTGTTAGCTAAAGGACAATTAGTGTACAGTGAGGAAATATATACCTTTCCTGATAGTATATACAAAAATATTAAAGTACTTTATATGGTTTTTAAAAAGTAAGCCAATGACACATTATATAAATCTTTTGACTTACAGATCATTTTGTGTTTAACTAAAGTCATTTATCCCTACACTGTATTTACCTGATTTACATAATTTCTATTCAGATCAAAAGGTAAATTATTTTAATGCTCCTTCGGATTGACTCAGTTATGGGATGGTAAAACTTTCTTCAAATTTAAAAATTATTATTTATATTCTACTTGGAATTTCTTGAAAGCCCTCAGCAGTAAGAAAAATTGAAAAAAGTAGGTAGTAATACCAAATGTAAGATTAAAAATCTTAGTAATTAGTACTATTATTGTCACTAATAATACTAACATAGTTTGAAGTACACATTAATAATATTTTATTAATATATTAATTTTATTAATATATTTTATATTCTATTCTCTCCAGTAAAACCTCTTCTATCTTCAATGTCAAAGATGATCCTAAATACTTTAGTGTCTTATAAAATTAATTTTACTTTTGGGCTCAGGCAAAGGAAATTCTGATTATAATCAAGATTTTCACTTATCTTATGGGAAATGAATTTAATACTCTATAATACTTCAATTGCCTTAAACTATTACAATTAATAATTGCCCAGTTTAATTTCATTGGCTGTAATTTGACAAGGTACTTCTTTAGATATATATCTCAATTATCAATACTTTACCTCATAGTCTTCAGTGTGTACCTCCTAAGAACAAGGATATTCTCTTACAAAACCACCATGGAGTTGATGAATTCAGGACATTTAATATTGATACTATATCATGAGTTAATCTATAGTCCATATTGTCCTATGAAATTCTTGCTCCATGTTCTCCATATTTCCCGAAGTCATCCAACTATTACTTCTCCTTCAAAACTCAGCTTTATCAGAGTTCATCATTGTTTGGGTAAATATTCAACCAATGCTTTAATCTTCTCCTCACTCTCATTGGCTACTTATAGGGTTATCCCTCATTCCCCATTTCCAATAGTATCAACCTCTATTCTTTCAAAATTTACAGCTCCTCATCTTTGTTACTATCAGCAGATGCTTTTCTAAATTATACAATGTATTCATCACCTTGCTCATGGTATTCAGCCTCACCTGATTCCATATAATCACCTCCACATCTCACTACATCCACATTAGGAAGAGTTGTTTGGAATCCTTGGGGCCAGGGACTGTGGCAGGGAATTCTCATGAACTACAGGAGTCACTGGATCATGGAACCATGAAAGAGTTCTTTGACCCAAAGACCAAACAGAAGCAGGATGAGTGACAAATTCAGGAGCCAGAGGATGGGACAGAGGGCAGGCTCCTGAGCCAAGAATTCTAAACATGAAGTTGAAAATAAACAGAAGTAGGTCAGACACAAATAGAGTGATGCATCTGAAGCAACAGTTTAAATCTTAGCATCTGAAGCTCCTTTTATGGGGGCACTGTCACCGGCCTACTAAGGATTGGGTCTCTTCCAAATTCCTATCTCACCTCACCTAGCCCCTAGGCCTTGCTTTTATTCACCTCTTGTTGACTTTCCATCATCATTTCTCACATACGCTATTCTGATTCTCTCTCCTCAAATCCCCAAACACTTCTCCTAAGTAGTCATATTTAAGATATGACCCTAACTTACCTTTATATTGCCTAAAATATCTAAATTACTGTCTTTGTTCTCTTTTTGGAGGAAGGAGAATTTTCCTCCTTGCTAAGATCATTTCCTCTATCTGTCTAGTGAATTGCTCACTCCAAGTCAAACAATAATTTCCTAATTATATTTAGTAACTAGCATTTAGCAATGTTTAAATATCCTCTGTCTTTTAACAGTGAGTATGCTTTCTATCACTTCTTCCATTCTCACAATTAATTAATTTTTTATATCTTTGGATATTTTTACACCTCTCTAAACTCTATACCTTGATAGCTTCATGAACTAACAAGACTGTAAGTCTCACCTCCTTGCACAAGACCACCAAATTAGTATCTGCAGTTTCAAACTCTCACCCAAGTTTCTCTCTTGAATTGTCAACAATCTGCTAGACATCCTAGTTAGATTCCTGCTGGAACTTCAAAATCTGCAAGTCTCAAATAAAAATCATCTTCCCATCCACCAGTAGCTCTTCCTGACTTAACTGACCTATTTTCTGTTAGTTACTTTATTCTCCTAGTTATTCTGCTTTAAATCTTTGTGGTCAATCTTGACTCCTTCCTCGACCATAACAACCTGTAAGTCACTAAGACTTCTTGCTTTTACCTCAGTCTCTTTAGCATTCATCTCTCTGTTGGTGGACTTCACCCTAGTTTAGACCCTCACTATTTATCATTTGCTTTACTGTAACAACTTTCTCACAGTCTTTTAACTCGGGCATCTACCACTAAAATTCATTGTCTAAATTATTGCCAGATTTGCTTCCTGATACAGCATCCTTAATGTATCACATTACTACCCTACTAAAGAATCAAATTAAAAGCCTTCAATGACTTCCTGCCAGCTGAGTAGTAAAGTTCTAACAAATCTGCCTAGATCTAACTCTACTGCTCCCTCTTTCACCTCTCCTCTGATGCCCTGTGTTATGGACAATATGTATGCCTCCTCTCTCTGCCTGCAGAGTCATCCTGGGCATTTCCCTCCATTACAATCCTTCTAGTCCTTCAGCATCCAGTTTAGACACTTATCTCACACATCTCTGCCATCAATTCCTTCCTGTTCCCTTCAGGTATAGCTGATCTCTCCACTTTCTAATCCTTATAAGAATTTGCATTGTGATCCTTACATTCTGATTGAATAATAGTTATTTGTATGTATGATATTTAGTTATTTGTGTTTTGTTTATTTAGTTATGTGGTATGCAAGTGTGTGTATAATTTACATATTTCACATATGTAAATATAATTAGCAAGAAGCACATCATCTCCTCCCTTGTAATTACCAGGGAGGAGATGATGTTAGACAGTTTGAAAGTCTTTGCTAAACCTTTTCACTTCCAAAGCATTGTTGGTTTGTACCACCTTCAGGTATAATCCTCAGGTATTGTACACTTCCTTAGGCAATGAGCTCCATCATCTGGGGTCATTGGTAGCTCAAGGCATCCAGAAAAATCCATCTCTCACTCGACAGGAAATAGGATAGACTGAGCCCCTCACAGAAGAACAAAGTCAGGCTTCCTCAGACCTCTTCCCATCCTTCCATAGGTATCAAGAGCAAGCCCCAGAACCTCCCCTCCCTGTCACCACTCAATCTCATCATTGCTGTCTACCTTGAGTTCACAAAGACTAATCTCACTTCTCCCTGTTTACGTCAGTCCCTTTAAGGAGTCTAAGATTTGCAGATGTCCCTCATTTCCCCCACATGCTCTAATCCCTATAAGGCTCTACACAATCTCTCCTCTCCCCATCTGCACTCCTTTAGATCCAGAAACCCTCTTCTTGTGCTCTCCAAAATTCATAGTCCATTTCCGGAAGAATTCCCTGTATCTCAGTCTCTTCTCTGAATGTTCCCATCCCTTCTTGCTCTAACATAACCTGGCTCTCCCCTGAGGACACGGCTTCCCTTACTGACCTCATGAGTGATGACTGATATTTCTCCCAAAACCCTCATGGCACTGAGCCTGGAAGCAGATAAGTGTCCTCCTTAGTTCTCATTGCCATTTCCAGGGCATTCTCCTTCCCTCATCCCTAACGCTCACCCAGCTTTGACACTCTTAACTCAGATTACATCACCCACTACTCGGAATTGCTGCAAGCATTTACTGACCATGAGAAAGGTGATGCCGTCTCATTTCTAGAGAATTTTGACTCCTTGATCATTATCATGCTCTTCAACACTACTATTTCAGTTCTTGGCAATTTCAGTATATATGCAGATCATCTTTGCAATACCCAGATGCCTCAGTTCTTGTTCTCTTTTCCTCCAATTATTTTGTCCTCCACTCTGATTTAGCTACTTTCTTCCATGGTCATAGCTTTAGACCTTGTAATTACCAGTAACTGCAACACATCTACAATCTCAATTTAACATATCACCCTCTCTGACCACCACCTCCTGTCTTTCAATCTAACCCACTCCTTCTAGGATCCAGACACCAACAATCTGCCACCCCCAGTCCTTCTATCCTCCTACCTATTTTACATCTCTTGCTATCTAATCTCTTCTTGATCCCTCCTCCAATTATTCACAAGGCTAACTCTCTCACTGCCTTCAAGACTTCAAGGAATGCTCACACCAGTACTCCTTACTCCCAATCTAAGTTTGTTTGATTCTACAGAAGGTGCTAGACTTATAGCACATTCCAGCATGGTACACATTCTATTTATTTTGTCTATGGTCTGCCTTCTACCATTAGAATGTAAACTCCATGAGGGCAGATATTTCTCTCTGTTTTGCTCATTGCTCTATACCCAGGGCTTGGAGCAATATCTGGCACATGGTAGAGACTCAGTACATAATTGTTGAATGAGAAGATGAATGCATGTCTCTTCTATCAACCAAAATGTCCTGTTTGCTCTTGCTCTTTCTTTAAATTGATATGTTTACTTCTGTGTCACTCAGATAACTTTCTCTTAATTGTGTCCCTTCTCTCAGTCAACTGTGGCACTCTCCTTTTGGGGAAGCTTTGTCCTGTTTCTGCACTTACTCTCTTTGGCCATCTGCACTGCTCCCCAACACTCATACATAATTTTTTTTTTGACAAGTTGGCCCTGAATTTTACCACTTTGATATCCCTACTCTACTCATTTTATAAATTAATCCTTGTACTTTTGTTCTTCCCATCTTTACACACTGATTTAACAGTTTCTGCCAATAGCTAAAAACAATGTAAGTAATCATGTATACTATTAGGGTACAGGATGCACAACCTGGATTTTGCTTCATGCTGATGCATTTTATGACAGTCCCTAGGAATACACTGTGCCTAAAAAGGTGAACCATATGTATAGAAAGTCTAAGTAGTTGAAAATTTCAGTTAATCAAGGCTCTATAATTTAATTCTCTGCTAAAGTATAGGAAAAATGAAAACTAAGTTTTAATATTTAGAAGAGACTTTGAGGTTTTGTCTTGGCATCAGGACACATTTGACCTATATCCTGTCTGGTTCAGAAGTCTAAAGTGCTACAGCACTAATGACCCAGACTACCCACCTCAGCCCCACATCACCACCTTGCTTTGTGTGCTCACACAGTGCCCCAGGCGCAGCTATCCCATCTGCATGGTATTTTCCTTCTCCTCTGTCCCCATAGCAACTAGTACAATGGCAAATGCACTGAGTAGGTGCTCAAGCAATACTTTTTGATTTATTGGTTGAATAACTGTGAGGCTTTCCTCAAATCTCAAAGAAAGTTCGAATAATGTACTTATCAAGGCAGGAAATTTTATAAACACGTCTTGAAAAGATTTTCAAAAGAAAGAGTCAAAATATGAATGATCATGGATTGAATTAATTAATTCTGCTGGATCAGTAAAAGCTGGTGAAACAGCAGCAACCCACTCAGAAATTAAATCGTCACCCAACGTCCAACACTCCAGGTCTAATCTTTCATATCTGAACCCACTTGTTTTCTACTCAGCTTCCCCTTGGACCTCAGGTCTCTTGTTTCCCAACGCTTAACTACCCCATTCAGGTTCAACCCCTACACTTCTGCTAAAGGCCCCCAAGCTGCCTTTTTTAATATACAACCAAGTATGATTATGTTTGCGTGGATAAATGGGAGCTACTCCCTCACCTTGACTGAGGCTATAGAGTGTATCTATACCCTATCAGACTCATGTTGCAGATCCATTGAGTATGCAGAGATAACTCAGTTTACCTACCCCTTCTGGCCTGGAAGGCTCTGCTCTATTCTGAAACAAATGACAACCAGACTCTGTTCCTCAGCTTCTGTGCTCTCACATGCAGCATGCATACCTGTGGTCATTGATTCCTTGCCTCCTAGTCAACCCTGAAACACCCAGATTTCCACTGCACTTCACTTTTGCATGCTAACAATTTAGAAAGGAGATGAATGAAAGACCCTTTTCCAAATATGCCATGGGTATGAACATTACTGGTAATACCCTCTTAGATTCTGGAATTCCCTGCCAGTCTCCCAGTGTTCATGTGCTATCTTCTGTGAACTTTTGGATGGAGGGAGTCACTATATATCTGGGCAACATTCAACAGCCTGCCTTGTATAACCAACTCATTTGGACCATCCTGAGCCACTCACTGTGCAACATCCTCAAAGCCCTAGAAAAGTGAGTTTGTGCTATTAGGGGTAATGTTCTTAGGAACTCAAGTTCCTTGTAGGAAATCGTATCTAAGAATGCTGCTTTACCGGAGAGTGGGCTTCCAAAGTTTAGATAATTCTACATTTCTTGGGATTTCCTGTGTGTTCGGTTCCCTGCCTGCCAATAAGGAACTGTAACAAATATCCTAAAGTGGACTGATCAGTTAGTAGGTCCTCTGCCACAAGGCAGCTCTGTAGAACTTGAAGACCCAATTCTGCTGTTCTCTGGAGCTTGAAGTTTTAACACAGGGTTAGAAACATCTAATTTGGCGAAAGGGCCAAGAAAATCGTGATTCCATACATGGGCTTTTTTGTTTAGAGAAATTATACCCAAAGGAATTGATAAGTACCCCATCTAGGAGGAAAAAAACCCAAGTCATCTGGGTAGTGTTTGAGAAGTCTATCCTGTCGGGAAGAGGGATGTAACATCCAGTGACAGTTATAACCAACCAAACATTTCTGCACTGCCAAATAATTCAGTCAGAAGGAGCACTTGTCTTTTGTTAACTTCAAAATCAAACACGTCTCTGAGAGGCAGAAATTGTTAAAAAGGCCCTGATATCTGACTCTTCATAATGCCTGTAAGTCAATTTCTGGCCCAGTAAGTCTATCACCAGATAATCTAGCCTGCAACCCTGTTCTCAGAGAGCAGTGACCTCTGGCATCAATGCTATGCTGAGCTCCAAATAGCCAAGGGTCAGTCCTGGACATGTGTATCAACACCATGTGCACCCTAACAGGAGCACTGGGCCTCATTCTACAGCTGTGTTATATTGCCTTCAGCAGGGCACAGGTACATGCTCAGGAAACCCCCTCCCCTTCTTCTACCCCATCATAGTCCCATCATATGTCACTGAGTATCATGTGACCTTGGTTTCTTCAAGAGGCATCAAACATGCTACCTCCTCTGAAGTAGGGACTGGTACTAATAACTGGTTCTCACATTTCCATTACCAACCTCAGAGGGCAGGTACTGTGATTACATACATTGGCCCTCACCTTAGGGCTCTGGTTCTACACAGCTGTGGTTGAATCACTCATCAAAAGGGACCTTTTAAACCAAAATTTAGAATGTCTGAAACTGACTCCTTTCTTGAGTGCCTCTTTCAGTGTTACTATCTTCCAGATGAATTTTCTTGAAACTTAAGCCCTATGTATCATTTCGAGAAGGTTTTCTTTTCAAATTATGATCTATTTGTCTTCAATTCACCATAAAAATCCAAACCAAATGTACAAAAAGACAATACAGTGATATCTTGGAAGGTATGCCTTGTACTAAGAAAAAGACTAGCTAGGTCATTTTTCTGCCAATAATACAGTTCTGTTACAATGAGTTCCTTTGTTTCCAACTAGAACAGCCAGTTTTACAGCAATTCCTGCACACTCCAAAACTTTCTTGTGTTCTTAGTTCTACCACAATCAATGAATACATCACTAGGCATAGCCAGCCTGGCCTCCTAGCCCAACTCGAGCTGGCAATTAGGAAAGATATTCCCTAGTTTGGCACTCCTTAAGATACCTCCTGTCAATCTAATCTTGTAGAATTTTGAATTTTTCTTTTAATTGTTTTCTTTGGTCAACTTTATTATATTCTAAAGCTTCTTTGGAGCCTTGCGGTAATCCCTCATTCCTTAAGGATAAAGCTTTCCACCCAGCTCCTTTCTCTACACAGTATCTGTAACAGACTAGGGAATTATACTAAATATGGTCCCCACTGAAATCAGGAAAAATGCTTGTACCTGGGAAAATGTTTGCAGTTCAACTCTAAGGATAGGATCTTGGCACCATATGTATATGTGGAACAAACTGTACCTTAACTGTGGGTGCATTTTACCACTGGCATATGTTGCAATATCAACTTTCTATTCCAAAAGGAAGTTGCCTCCAAAACCATGGAAAACATTAAAACATCTCTGGCCTACAGCCACTGCACACCTCACATACCTAATAAGACACAGTTGGCACGTTTCTTCAGACCTGACATATTTCTTGTCTTCTATCCTCCTGTCTTCATTGCCAGCCTTTCCCTCCACTTCCAAACTTGATCTATCCCATGGACTTTGGCTTGAATTAGCCCTTGGAAGCTATTCTGGTTCCTTACTTTATACTACCTGGGGAAACTCTCTAGAATATTCAAACTGCACCAGTACTGATCTGGAGTGGCAACAGACTCTGTCTTTGACAAATGTGACAGTATTTGTTGATTAAAACAACAAAAACACCTGGGAAAGAGAGATAAAATGTCTCTAAAACCAGTATAGTAATGATGGTTGGCTCATTGATAAGGTTACTGTGAAAGGCCACTTTTTAAGGCCTTATGTGCTGTTTTAAAATATGAACTTTTAGTACTTTGAATAACAGCACTCAAAAGCATCTTTTAAAGTCGTCTTAGGAGTATATATTCAATAAGACCACTATAATTTAACACTGCCATTTCGATTTAATGATCTTATTCTTATTAATTAAACTAATTTTAGTTGGGAACTGATTTAAATAACTCATGGAGGATAACTTTAATATACCTGTTTAATATTAGTAATTTCCTAGCAAGAATCGATTCTGGTACTTTTGTTGAAAGGTTGGACTGTTTTAATTAAATTATAAAATCCTAATGGAAAGGATTTTGACTTTCATCATATTTTTCTTTGATCTGTAAATTATACTAATTTACTTACTGTGAAAACAGAAAGTCACATTAAGAGTGATTTTTAAGTTGAAAAATAATCCTTTTAGTCCATGAAGGCAGTATGAAAATGTTTTTTCTACATATTCATTCACTTGTACATATTAAATATATGCTAGTTGAATAATTCAATCAAAGTTGGCTTATTCATATAAGTAAAATGTTTTCTGTGACATGTTTTAAATTAATGGGAGAAATAAAAAGTAAAACTAAATTAAAAATATGCATTCACTAGACTCTCACTACAACACTATTTGCAAGAATAGAAGTCAGTGTAATCTGTACACATCTTAGAGTTTACCAAAGGCATTCAGTTCCCTACATATAAAAGCACCTTGACATGAGGTGGTTCTCCTTATGCAGTCATCTCTGGTGCTTCCATTGTTTGCCACCCTTCCCCCTAATAATATGTAAAATACTAGACAAGTCTGCCCCTAAATTTCTTAGGGCCACAAGCAAGGATACAAATGGTGGCGGGCATAACAAGACTAAATATTTAACAGTTACAACCCAAGATAAGAAACCATTAAGTAAAATGATTTCTATATTCCCATCTTGAAAAATATGCATTGGTAATGCGCTAGAAGGCTAGGTCTGAATTTAGAATTTCAGACTCTTTAAATTTCTGGTTGGGAACTTGGCACTGTGTGAAGTGTTGCCCCTATAGCCCTTGATCTGCCCCTCTTCTCTCTCAAATCTAGCTTTATTCTGCATTGAAAGTAGCCTATCATTTACTGCATGGACACTCCTGCCCTGCATGTCCAACCTCTGTGTACTTCTCTTTCTTCTAGGTTTTGGCATACGAGTGGCACAGTCTACCCACAGGATGGCCCTGAATGTATTTTGGGGATGTTTGGGCAGAGAATTCTGGAGATGATCTAAAAGGGGATTTAAGACTATGGATAGGCTTGCCCTATGGATCCCCTGGCTGTGGGGAGGGCCAGAGCAGGGTAGGAACTCTTCTCACCCCTGGAAGATAGTCTTTAATGGTGATTGAGAGAGTGCAGAGTCAAACTCACACAGGCCTGAATTCTGGTTCCATTACTTATTAGCGAAGAGATCTTGAAATAGTTATTCAATGTTGTTTAATTAGTTGGCTTACCTATAAAATGGAAATTATCAGAGTACATACTTCAGAGGGTTGTGGGCATTAACTGATATATTTTCATACCACATGTACAGAAGGACATACAGAAAAATACTTCACAAATGTTTACCATTGTTATTCTTTTAACTCCAGAAGCCAAAACAGTGCCTGACACAAAGCTGTTGGTGCTCTAAGAAAATATGAATGAATAATGATTAAATGGATTAGAATAGTTTCCCTTTTCATTGCTTTTCTTAGTATTTTGTTAAAATGACTACAAATTTCAGTTTGTATAATCTAAATATAAATCCATTTTAAAATACACAGTGGTAAAGGATCATGATTACTTTTTATACTTAATTATCAACGATGAAAATAATAATTATCAGAGAAATCTGAAGGCAAAACAAATTTGTAAAAAGTAGATTAAAAAACACTAAGCCTCCATTTTGATCTTCGCTAAAGATTTGCCTATAAGGTCAAGAGACTGCTTTTTGGAGTGGACTGGAAAGCAGAGACAAGTGTCTTTTATGGCGTTAAACTTTGTATGGTAAAACACACTTTTTAAAGAAAACTGCATTTCTTAAAGTTCAAATTCTAGTGAGGGTTAGAGCTGAATAGGGCTTATTTGCTTAGCTGCCCAGTTTTAAACTGATGTCCTCACCTCATTTATTGAGTCATTTACTTCAAATAATTTATTAGGACCCATTGTGTTCTAGGCATTGGAGACACAGAACCAACAGGCAGTTTCTCCTCTCAAGGAGGTCACGGGTGGGTATGGAGACAGGACATGAACAAGGAGTCAGAGTGTTAGGCATGGGATGCTCTCGAAGGGATTTGTATACCGTGTAGAGGAGCCTGCAGACAATGGGAGCCATGGAAGATACTGAGTAGGGAGGTAAAATGTGGACAAAGGTTAGACATGATGGAAACTGGTTAGGAAGCTCATAGAATGAAAGATATTTGAAGCTTTCTCTGTCCTAATGGCATTGTATTAAAAGGAGGGGACAGATTTGAGAAACCATTATAGACAAAGAGTTGATGTTAAGAAACAAAAATCTCCATTTTCGTTTAATCTTCTTACCTAGTATCACCCACTTATTTATCATCGTCATCCTCCCTTCACTACCTTACAGCTCTTTTCTTCCTAGCCATAAGTGAGAATTTGATCACCTTTAATAGCAAAGAAGAAAAATATTCCTATTACTGTTATCAGCTTGGAAATCCTAACATATCTTTTCCCCTTGTTTTTCTAGGAAAACGTAAACTATAAGAAAGATTGTGAAATGCCTTAAGTGGACCACAGAAATAAAAAACTTAAGAAGTTTAATGTCATATTATTAGAATGGCCTGCTCTGACTATCTTATATATATAATAGCAGCCTGTCCCAGTCCCTCTCAGGTCAGTTCTCTCACTCTGCTTTATTTCTTCTTCTTTTCATCATATATATAGATACATATATACATACATATTTGATGTATATCATATATGTTATAAAATATACATGATGTTATATATCATATTTTATCATATATATAATATACACCATACATATATATATATACATATATACACATGCATACATACATATATTTGTCCTCTTTAATTAGATTGTAAGTGTCATGTGAGTGGGGACTTTGATTTGCTCTCTGCCATATGACCAGTGCTTAGACAGAGCATCAAACTTCTGCCTGAAGTGACACAATCCCTTGTGCTCTCTGGATAGATCCCACAAATAAAAGTGGCAAGAAGAAGGGCCATTTTGCCAACAATGAGGTGGTGACCAGAGAATACACCATTGGCATTCATAAGTGCATCCATAGAGTGGGCTTTAGAAATGTGCTCCTCAGGCACTCAAAAAGTTTGCCATGAAGGAGAAGGGAACTCCAGATGTGCACATTGACACCAGACTCAACTGATCTGTCTGGGCCAAAGGAATAAGCAATGTCCTATACTGTACCCATGTGTAGTTGTTCAGAAAACATGAGGGTGGACATTCACTAAACATGTTCTATACGTTGGTTACCTACATAATTGTCACACTTTCAAAAATCTACAGACAGTCAATATGGATGAGAACTAACTACTGATTGTCAAATAAAGTTATAAAACTGCAAAACACACACACACACAAACAGCAAAAAGTTCTGCCTGAAGGAAGCATAGCAGTATACACCTTTAGCCTAGCATATCCTGGAAATGCCATGCTCTAAATGACCAATATTGCTAGACATGGCTATTCACTGCAAATATTTAACAGCCAGGGCAACACTTACTTTATTAAAAATGTATGGAGAAGAAATACTCTGAATATATTAAACAATATAGAATATCAAGCTATAATAGAGTGGCTCCAAGCAGCTAGGAATGCGGTGAGCCCTATGTTGATCAGTAGTCTGACTTGTGTACTATAACTTTGTCCCTTTGAACACTTTTGACTGAACTGGTTACCAGCTACTTAGCAGGTCAGTTGCTTTCTTTTTCTTTCTTGCTCATAACCACAAGTCATACACATTTATATAACACACTGGAAATCCTGTGGGAGGCAGAGTTACATTCCGGGTTATTTCCATAAAGCCACGTGTGTTCTCTCTCTTTCTCATTCCCATATGAAAACAACCATCGTGAGGTATAATTAAGATGAGTTAAGAGTATGTGGGAGCTTCAACAGGAGGTATGCTTTGACCATGCCTTCAACTCACAAATCTTTATCCTGCCCTCTGCAGTTACTCTGTGAGGGCAACAATGTTACAGGGCAGGGCCCGGGAATCTCCAGGGAAGGACTGCGTGAAGGTCGTCTTCTCTCTCACAGTCACACTGAATGTTTGTTAGAACAACTTCCAGAAAATTTTTGAAGAAAATATGAGGCAACATAATAGTGTTCAAATCCCATCTTTCCTCCTTACTAGCTAGGTGACTTTGAGCAAGTTACTAATCTCTTCTGTGCTTCAGTTTCCTCATTTCTAAAACAGGGATAATAATTCTACCTATCTCATAGTGTTAGTATGAAGATGAAATCGCTATGGTAAAGCATTCAGATCAGTGCATGGCACAGAGTGACAGCTACCCAACTGTTTGTTAAAATACATGAGCATTACACTTTCTTTCCACTACATATAGAAGCCATGCTTATATGACATCTTTAGGATATAATTAGAATAGTTACATTTTTAGAGATTAATAATTAGGCCATCTACTTAAAAAGCTCAGTATTTAATTGTTCAACTTAATAAAATGCAATATGAATCAACATAAAATGTTATTTTTTTCTATGGCTTATTTTATTTTATAATCAATATATAGCTTACAAAATATATTTCATATATAATTGGAGAAGATACATAAGGCCTCACAGTCCTCATGCTGGCAAAACTCCTCTAAATGTGTAGACGTGGGCTGCAACGGGGACTAGAGTTTTGAGCACCAAGAAGGGCTGAGCACCTACAATACAGGATTGGTTATGAACATTGCTAGGTTATTCAATAAACATATTAAAAAACTATTTCCTGATGTCAATTTGGTTAAATAATATTACAAGTAATACAATTTTTATATCAGTTATTCACTGAGACTTATCAAACCAGCAAAAAGACATCATTTAAATAACTGAGAATGCTATACAACAGGCTCTTTCGAGGAGGATGATTTGAGCATCTTTTCTTATAATGTCCAAACAAGAGAAAGACTGTATCACAAGGTAAATAGTTTATTACTTTTAAAGAAAACTGAATGGTCTCTGCATAGGATCAGAATTTGTTAAAGTTTGAAGAACCTTAGATCAAAACACTACCCTCTGACAGCCCATCTAGTGATCAATAAAATGGCACTGGCAGGGTGAACAAAGTGAGGAATTTAACACCAAACTATTTATACCTGGGTAAATCAAATTTAACAGGTGGGGCAGAAAACGCTCTAAACTATTAAACAAAGACCAGATTATCTTAAATATTTTATTTGCTTTGAGGAAGGTTCATTCAAAATGGAGTACGGGAAAATTGCAAAGGTAATATAGTGTTTCTATATCATGATATTACTCATGTCTGATAAAAATAAAATTGGAATGCTAACTGATTATTATATTTATCTTATTAATTGTCTGTATTTAATCCTATTAAAAATGTCCCTTTCTCTTCTAAACTGTATCCCTTGACTTCCTCTGGTTTATTAAAATTATTAACTAATTTTGTTTTCAGTCTAATCAAGGCTTAATTAGCTTAGCAGGTGTATATATTCATGAATAAATAATATATCCTTAAAACTTATACATTTAAAAAATTATCAGCTGGTAAAATTATTCTGAGAACCTTTCTATCTGGTCAGTCCTCATATTTTTTATAGTCCTATATATGGTTCTACCACATGAGGATATACTATACTTTTCCAAAAAAAGAGGTTACAGGATTAAGTCAATTTTTATCAAATATGAATGGACAAAAAAAAGAAGAAAATTGGCTTATTAGGCAAACCTTTTTTTTTTTTTTTTTTTGCATGCTTATATACTACATGTAGGAATACCTTTATTATTTTTTCTTCTGGAAGAAGATTCTGTTATTTTCTAATAAATATAATAGAACTTGATTCTTCAGTTCATCCATTTGTTGCAAAGAGAAGAGAGACTGATAGAAAATAAATGAAGCCCTGTCTTGGAATGAACTGGGAATCAATCTGATGACAAAATCAACAAGAAATTTACTTATTCTTTCTTTCATTCATTCAACAAATGTGTACTGAGCACCTTTTACAGAGCTGGCATTCGATAGTTAGAAAGAGAACAAAGTACCTTCTGTCATGAGCTGTCATCTAGTTGCTAGGTTGGGAGAAGAGAGAAGAGCAGTAAACAAACAAATACATAATAGATCAGGGATGCTAAGGTACATAAGAGAAAAAGGTAACTGGGGTAAGTAGGCTACACAGTGTTGATAAGGAGGACAGAAACAACCTCTCTGATAAGATGATATTTGAATAGACATCTGGAAGAAGTGAAGGAGAGGGAATCAACAAAATATCTCAGGGAAGCACATTCCAGGCAGAGAAACAGTGAGTTTAAGATTGGAGGTAGGATCATGCTTGGTGCATCCAAGGTATAGCAAGGACCAGTGTTGCTGGAGCAAAGTGAGAGAGGGAAAGAGGGTAAGGAGATAAGGTCAGGAAGTCAGCTGGATCTTGGAAGCCATGTAAAGACTTGACCTTTGATCTCAGACAGATGAAAAGCCATGTAGAGTTCTGAGTGGAGGGGTGACAGAACCTGAGGAACATAGTCTGGCTGCACCATGGAGCAGAGAAGCCAGTCCAGTAGGCATTCAAGAGTTCAAGCAAAAATGGCATAGACCAGAGTGGTGGCAGTGGAGGTGGTAAACTGATTGTGGAATGTGAGATAACAGAGAAATCAAGGATGCTGCCAAAATGTTACTCTGAACTACTAAAAGACTGAGTTATCACTTACTGAGATGAGGATGAGTGTGAAAGGAACAAGCTTAAGGGAGAAAATTTGAAGTTTGGTTTTGAATATGTTAGGGTTGATTTTGCCTTTAGTCATACAATGGAGATGTTGAAGAGGCAGTTTGCTATACATTATAGAGATTAGATAAGAGGTCAGGACTGGGGTTGTCAGCATAGAATGGTATTTAAGACCTAAGACTGGATCAGTCCACCTGATGACTCAGTATATATCCAGAAGAGAAAGTCTGAGGACTGAGCCACTCCTACATTTGAAGGTTGGGATATGAGGAAGAACCAACATCACAGATGGAAAAGGGGCTTACACCAGAGAATGTGGGTCCAGGAAGCCAAGGAAAAAAGTGTTTCGAACAGTGTTAACTCACTGACAGATGATACGTCAAGCAGGATGAAGACTATGAACTATAGGCTATTGGATTTGGCAATAGGGAGGTCACTGTGATCTTAACAGAGTGGTACAAGTGCAGAGGTGGTAAAGAAAGCCTGACTTCAGTGAAATCAAAGAGAAGGTGAGGAAGGTTGGAGACAGCACAGATGGACAACTCTTTCAAGGTTTTTGCTATAAAGGAGAGTGAGAAATAGAAGAAGAAAGATATTACAGCATGCATGGATGTGCATATGCTGTAAATGACCCATTAGAGAGGAGAAAAACCGATGACTCAATAGACAAGGGGAGCACTCCTTAAAACGAAACTCAAACAAGGTATATACCTGCTGTGATTCCATCGGGATAAAGTAATTAAAGTTTGTCTGGGGAAGTAGATTTATTCCTGTTATTATTTCTTTCTATTCATGTTATTTCTTCTTCTTCATATACATGCGTACCAAAAAGCTGTTACATATGCATACTTTCAAGAAAAATATTTTTAATGGAGCCATAGTAGAACTGTTGAAAAGTAAATGGTTGAACATGTCTGTCTTTGCTTGCCTCCTTCACTTCTGCATTCCTCCCTTTAAAGATAGTGAACATTCTTGTGGCCCTAAATTTCAGCTAAAATAATTCATGTTGTGGGATTAACACGCATGACAGTGTGTTTCTCCTCCAGTAGTGTTTTGATACCAAAATATTTTAGGATAAAATGATATGAGAGATTTGCTTCAAAATAATCTAGTTGGAAGGAGATGAACTGGGTAGGGGAAGAGATGCAAGTTGGCCTTGAGCTGATAGTTGACGAAGCTGGGTGATAGGTATATGGTGATTCCTTATACCATTGTCTCTGATTCTGTATGTGTTTGAAAATTTCCATAATATAGAGTTAAAAGTTAAAAGAAACATAGTGTCAATATCATGCTTAATCCAAAGAAATCCATTAAAAGGTGAAATTTCAGATAATTTGGTAACAGGTGAAGGAACTATTTGGGGGCACAAAAATTTCTCTGAAATTTTTCAATTCTTATCAGCTATTGTGCTTTCATCTACAACACAAACATAGACTTTTCATATACGGCACCAACTTTTTTATCAAAGTGTCTCAGTTGCTTTAAGATAGAATTATTTTGTATGCTTATCGTGCAAATAATTTGGAAGACTGGATTCTTAAAAATGAAGCCTTGGTTCTCTCTTTAGGTAAGCATAAAGAAACCTGAGAACACATGCTATGAAATACTTCTGAGGTAAAGTAATATCACAGTTACAAAATGATGCTAATTTAGTTGATTGTTATTTAAAAGAATAAATAGTTGATTATGCACAAAAGGTGAAATTTCATTGCAATAATATTTACCACTTTTTTAAAAGAAATTTGTCACTCATATTGCTATATAAAAATGCAGGTAAAAGAAATTTTAATCTTTCAAAACTAGTAAACATAGAAAGAACAGTGTTGCTACATTAACTCTTCAAATATTAACCACTAGGTATTCTTTAGTGTTTTCCAGTTACTCATTAACCATTTTATAGTGTTATTGTTCCTCTCATTGTCGGTAATTTCCACCAGGGAAAGTTGAAAAACAAACTCCAATAATGTTTTTCTAGATCAGAAAAATGTTCAGGTTTTATTAATAACATCTCCCTTGCTCACTATATATTCATGATTAAGAATCCACTAAGAATTGGGGACCTATAAATTCTACTCAAAAATTAAACCCAAAGTTATGTTGTTGTGCAGTTTATGGTTTCTTTTGTATAGCTTTATTGCCCTCAACATTTCCTTGGTGTAAACTACTGAGCAAGGGAACAAGATTTCTTTTGTAACTGATACCTAAATTTCTCTTCTGCTTTAAGCATCTAATTTGCACTGTGAAGACATATAATTTGAGACTTGTAGCTATATCATGAAAGTACAACAGTTTATGCTGATCTCTAATTTTCTGAGTTGCACTGACTATAATTTAAATTTTTTGCATGTTTTTAACTGCAACGCAAACCAGTGTACATCAGAAACCTTTGTATATTGACAGAGACTGGGAAAAGGATGCCTTGTTCTAATTTTGGATAAGCATTCCCTTTTCACAACTGCAGGTGCAAGGGAGCCCATTCATAATATTTGCTTCAAATCAGTTATAGTCACTGGATAGAAATACAATGCTATTACATGAGAACTTGACTAATCTTTACAAGCACAATGAATACTAAAAAATTATTACTATTATTAGCAAATTCTAGAGGCAAGTAGGATTTTTTCCTTTGCCTATGTATTGGGGACAAAATGTATTCTGTTGGCACAAGTTTCGGTCATTTTACTATTGTATATGTGTTTACTAAATCTAGAAAAATACTTTGTTCACTTATTAACACAGGATGGAATTATGCTCAGTGGAAAATCTGCTGCAACAAATGGGTGTTCCACTTAAGAGAATCAATAATGAATGTTACTTTTTCCTTTGCCTTGTTTCACTTATTTTGAAATCAACATACAAGTCAAAAAATAACCACAAGATAAAAATTTACTCTAATTGCTCTCATTTCACATAACTGGGTGAAGCTACTTTTGAAACAAATATTAGACAACTATATATACAAAAAATACGTGAAACTAACTGGATGTTTCCATTATAAAGCCTTATTTATAAAGTTATGACTTGACCATTTTAATCAGCTTCAGGCAGAAACTTGACACATCAATTCAAAGCTAGGAGAAAATTTTAGCCTACAAACAGTTACAACAGTTCTTCAACAGGAGGTCAGAGAAAGGCTCTAATAGTATGGCAATAGTCATTGCATTGGCAAAAACAAATGTATGACTTATATTTAAAACCGTTAAGAACTCATCCTAAATTGATGATTATTGCTATTACTTACTGTATGCTTTACTGTTTGCTAACAATCCCATACTGCCACCTTATATTTGCATATAATTCAGAAGAGCCAAAACACCTTTTCATACGCTATTTGACCTGAGTTTTTCTTTGTGATTTAGGCAGGTATTATTATCCTCATTTGTAATATGAGGACAATATACTTTAAAATAAGTATGCTCTCCAAATCAAGGTAATTCTGACAGAAGTGGCTTGTCTGGACTGAAAGCCGTCAATCTTGGTACAGGGTTCTGTTTCAGGGTCTCAGTCTCAGGGATTGATCTCACTGGGGGATCAATTACCTAGGAATTTTTTTTTTAAGCTGAAAAAATGGTGATTTAAAGTAAGGATATTCCTTAAATGTTTTTAATTCATTCAGGCCGAGCACTGTGATAGAAGAAACTTGTATACTGCCATCCTTTTCTTTCATAGTTTTCTTCAAAAAACAGAAGACTCACTCCCATTATAGCGATTTATCTTCAGCCTTGAATCAAATGCAAGCTAGTGATTAATGGACCCACATGCTAGAAAGATGGGAAGCATCTTCAAGGATATCTTCAAGGAGGATGCCTTCAAGGATGGAGCAGAACCCCTAAATTGGCTTCTGGAAATACTCTTCCAAATTTCCATTCTCGTATTGCTTCCCCAACAACCGGGAGCAACACGCAGCGTCTCCTTGTATAAGTAGTTATTGCTGTCACTCCGGAGCGGAAATGCTTGACACCTGGCCTCCCTCAGGCCGCCTGCAATGGAGGACGCCGTCACACACCCGCCCTCACGAAGTTCTCAAGGCGATGGAGGCTGACACCGGGCCACTTACCTGGCCGGGATGCTCTTTGTGACAGCCCAAAACCTTTGGGGAAGAGAAGAAAACAAAAGAAAACAAAACAACTTACCACTTTGGCCCAGTCCAAGAACAACTGAAAACACCCAGGCCGCCCGAAGGAATGGGGCAGGACCTGGCCGGCAGTTTTGCAGGCAGACAAATGCGGCAGTAAAAAAAGCCAGGGTCGAGCGGCACATAATGCAAAGCAGCCCGCACCGCGCCCGCTGCCTGGCTGCTATCCGGATGCGCGCTCGCGCCTCCCGGGCGCACCTCGGTCCCCGCGGGCCAAGTGTCGCTAGGACCTTTCCCGCAGGCCCGGCAGGCGGACCCCGCGGCTCGGAGCAAGCGGTACAGGTACGCTGGCTCGGGCACCGCTCGGCATCTCAGGGCCCCCGCGGCCCTCCCAGCTCGGCACGGCGGGTCCCGCGACCGCCGCGAGAAGCACCTCCTCCGACGGCCAATGGCCCGGGGCGGCGACTCGAGCGAAGTCTCCGCAGTCCGCTCTGGGACAAAGAAAAGAGCTTTTGTTTCTCTCCAGCCGATGGGGCTTCTGCTGCATAAATCAGCTTAGCGAAGAGCCAAACACAATCAAACCCAAACAAAGCCTGAAGCTGGGGGGAAAAACCAGCCTAATGTACATTCACTGGGTGATGCTGCATCTGTGGGAGGGGACGCCAGCGAGGCCGAAAGGGAAAAAAGTCGATGGCGCATCAATCAGCGGGAGCTTCTTCCACAGGTGGTCAGGGAGGCCAACTCCATTTAGTTGCAGCTTTGCAACCTCGTCAGCTGAGCAGCAGGCAAAATCGAAGCGGCAGCGTCCTGGCTGGCGAGGGAGGAAGCTCGGGGTGCCAGCAGCCGGGGTAGGAGGCTCCAGGAGCGCCCTAGAAGCCCCCGCCGGCGCCCGCGGACACACAGCGAGGCATCGCAGCTCCCTGCTTGGCCGGGAGTGGAGCGCACGGCCGCGAGCGCAGGAGAGGAGGTTCCGCGGGGGTGCAGGAGGCCGGCCTCGCGGGCGGGAGCTTCGTGCTCTCGCCTTTTGGCCCCAGTGTGAGGCTCAGGCGTCCCGCCGTCCAGAACCCGGGCAGCTGGCGCGCACTGGGGTGCACCCAGCGAGGATGCGAGGGAGACGAGGCTCGTGAGGGGCGGGGGAGGAGTGGTCCTGCCCCGGCCCACGGGGTTGGCTCCCAATGTGCCGATAGCTGTTAGCTCTTGGGGCCGCGAGTTGCTAGGAAACCGCCCCACGCTACCGAGCGCCTCGCCCCGGCCTCCAGCAGGCGCGGCGGCTCCGGCGGCAGCAGCAGCAACAGCTCGAAGCAGCGTGGGCGGGACATTGGTGAGGCATGAAGTCACTGCGGCCCACACTCGCTCTTTGTTTTGCTCACTCCGGCTCTTTTTCTCCCCCTTAGCTCTGATAGTTGCCATTCCCATCGTTCACAAGAACTCCTGATGCATAGCCGCGCACTAGGAATCGCACGCCCTGTTCCCTTTCCCCGTCCTCCCCGAATCCCTGCACCCCAACGCTCGCCTAGCGGGTAGGGAGTCCTGCTCAGCACGAGTGGCAGCTGCGCGCAGACCCCAGCCTCTCATCCGGGCCGCTGCTCGCTCCTTTGTTTGGAGATACTCACTGCTCGGCAGCTGCCGAACACAAAGTGGAGTCCAGGGGCCTCTCCCCGCCCCCAACACCCTCTGCTCGCTGGTGCGCACTGCCTATTTTGCTTGCAGAGTTAGGAGCTTACCCTTTGCCCCACCCCAAGGCCGTCCGGCGTCTCCCCAACCCCTGGAGAGTTGGGCCGGTCCGTGGGGGCTGTACCCGGAGGTGCTGGCCGAAATTTCTCGCTGCTCTTTCTCGACTCGTAGCCTCAGCCCTGGGTTGGATAGCCTCCTCTTCCCAGAGTCTGTTGGTGGTGGCTCAGGGCTTTTGCTAGTTACGGTGGGTCTTTTGACCTTAAGCGTCACCTTCCCAATAAACGGAACAAAGAAGTTAGAAAGGGCAGTGAAGTAGGAGAGAGAAGCTAAGGAGAGGAGGTGGGAGGGCATTTCTGCCTGCTTGCAGCTCAGAAGTTTAGGTGCCATTGGGGAGCTGGTGTTTTTCTGGGCAACCGTCAGGGAAGCCGCACGGCTCCTTGGGTCCTGTCACTACCACGCTAGGCGGAAGGAGGGAACCCAGTCCCCCGGATTGAAAACAAGGCAGTTTCCAATGTGAGACGCAGGGTGATGGTTCTCTTTTTTCCTCTAGGGGCAGGAGTGGCTCTCCTTGGTAAAGTCTGACCTCTCATTTTTCGCTAGCAGCCTGCTCGACCTCTTCCATAGAGCACCCGCCTCTCACAGGCATCAAAGGAGTCCAGCCAGGTCAAGGTGAAATATGCGGGAGTTTCCCTCCTTCTTATTTGTTTAATAGTTTCCATCTCCATATTTGGGGTAACAAAACAAGTAGGAGGCTTTGTCTCTTTTTTCTTTCTGTTTTCTAATTGTTCACTGAGTGAATGGAAAGTACCTGGTTAATAAACCACGACATTGAAAACTCCCCCTTTTCAGGTATGGACTGCACACTGAGGCCCACAGAATTAACCAAGCCAACCGGGAACTCAGTTGGAAAATTACAAGTGCCCTGGATCTGTAAAGCAGGTCCTTTTGAGAGAACAAATGAATGATCCAAACTTGAAAAACTGATATTTGTAAACACCATTCCACTATAGGCAATGTACTCTAAATAGGTAGAATTAAATCTAGCTCAGCTTCATTATTTATTTTCTTTCCTTAGTTCCAAATTTGAACAGCTGTAGTTTTGCTTTCGGTGGTCGTAAAGGAAGGGCCTGCAAAGTGCCTCGGATGGGGATGAGGACTTGACATTTGAACACAAAAGGGACATATTCAAGCTCTAATTAGTGACTCTTCAGTGGGGCAACAGGGGTATTTTCCAGAGATTATTTCACAGTCCTGAGGAATGCAGCCCCCCTTGAGACAATGCAGTGCCACAATAAAGAAAAAAGTCAATCCATAATTCCTGTAAGGATGTGTAAGTGCACTCTGCATTGTAAAGTGACTATCGCATCAGAGTTTCATGACATTTTTTAATCTAACACTTGATGTTGGAAATGTAAATGGCAATTACAGTATTAAATAAAAGTTTATGCAAATAGGTGTAATTTTATGAAATTGATGAGGTATGCACTAATTTTTTAACTCTATGTTGTTAGATGTCAATTTATTCTATATATTAAGTCAAAACAACTGTGTAGCAAGAAGAAGAAAAGAAAGCTTGTGAATCTGTTACAGGAAATTTTGAAGCCCTTTAGAAAGAAAGACTTCCACGTTTTATTATGTGAAGCTCATGCAAATGTAGGTCAGATGCCAGTTTTATGGAGTTGTTGAAGAATAAGCACAGTGCCATTTATCACCACTTCCCAGTTGTAAAGAGGTTATAATTCTGGTTATCAAAATAAAATAAGACAGAATATTCCAGCTGTGACACCATGATCCTTGCAAGTTATTTTCAAGCAAGTTATCTGTGCGTTTTGGGCTATAAAAATAAAAATGAATTCTCCTGAGCCTGCAAATAATCGGTAGGGTTTTCTTACAATAAATATAACTAGTGGGGCCTGACCTGGTTGTGCTGTGGTTAAGTTCGCACTTTCTGCTTCTCAATTGACCGGGGTTCGCTGGTTCAGATCCCGGGTGCAGACATGGCAACGCTTGGCAAACGCCATGCTGTGGTAGGCATTCCACGTATAAAGTAGAGGAAGATGGGCATGGATGTTAGCTCAGGACCAGTCTTCCTCAGCAAAAAGAGGAGGATTGGCAGTAGTTAGTTCAGGGCTAATCTTCCTCAAAAAAAAAAAAAAATCTATCTATCTATCTATCTGTAACTAGTGGCCCAGAAACAAAAAGTTTGCTTGTTTCCAATTAATGTTATTGGTCACCACAACTCATCCTTTTTCTTGTAGGAAAATGTATGGGATATTGTGAAGAAATGCAGTGTTGTTATCTTCATCATATTGCCTAAAGAGTTCTAACAGAGAAAAAGGTACTCCAGAAGATGGTGAATTGATTAATTCCTGTTTCTATCATCTTCTGCTGTCTTGCTTTGAAATTTATGACAGCTAATTTTTCATCATTTATGGTAATGAGAGCAAATGAAATTTACAGATAGTGTAAAAATATTTTAGCTATTCATTCCAGCCATCCTATCATCAGATTCTTTTAGTTGCTAAGTCATAAAATTAGATGAATTGAGTTTCTTCCCTACTCCTTTAACCTTGATTTCTCACTAACTCAGTTTAGTTAGCAGGCAGTTAGCAGGAGTGAGAGAGACATCTGAGAGACTGCTCCTTTTAGTGTGTATTAAGCCTTTAACTAGATTTTGTCCAAATTATAGACTTTATTGACTTTAGTTACAGGTAAAACCATATTCACATTTTAATGTTATATCTTTTTTAAGTTGGAATCAGAGATATTAAATAGGTTTTAAGCAGATGTTCACAAGTTGTCTATGAGCTTGCTTTATCTACAGCTCTTAGGAGATGATGAATGGTCCATACAGTGGGATGTATTATTGTGACCATGACTTCTAGCATCTTCCAATGATAAAGAACATAACCTACTAGAAGATACTTTTTGCTGAAATATCAGTTTATTCATCTATGCAATGATGAAATTAAAATAACTACTAAAATTGCAAATTAAAACAAGATACTGCTGCACTTCTGTTAGAATGACCAAAATCCCAAATACGGACAACACCAAATGCTGGTGAGGCTGTGGAGTAACGTGAACCTTCATTTGTTGCTGGTGGGAATGCAAAATGGTACAGCCATTTTGGAAGAGTTTGGTGGTTTCTTACAAAACTAAACACACTCTTACCATGTAATCCAGCAATTGCACTCCTTGGTATTTACCCAAAGGAGTTGAAAACTTGTGTCCACACAAAAACCTGCACTTGGATGTTTATAGCAGATTTATTCACGTTTGCCAAAACTTGGGAACAACCAAGATGTCATTTCATAGGTGAACGGATAAACTGTGGGACCTCCAGACAATGGAATATTATTCAGTGCTGAAAAGACTTGTGCTATCAAGCCATAAAAAGACATGGAGAAACCTTAAATGCATATTGCTAAGTAAAAGAAGCCAAAGTAAGGACAGCTAATCTTCGACAAAGGAGCAGAGGGCCTACAATGGAGAAAAGAAAGTCTCTTCAACAAATGGTGCTGGGAAAACTGGACAGCCACATGCAAAAGATTGAAAATTGACCATTCTTTTTCACCACACACCAAAATAAACTCAAAATGGATCAAAGACCTAAAGATTAGGCCTGAAACAATAAGTCTTCTGGAAGAGAATATAGGCAGTACACTCTTTGACATCAGTTTCAAAAGAATCTTTTCGGACACTATAACTCCTCAGTTGAGGGAAACAATAGAAAGAATAAACAAATGGGACTTCATCAGACTAAAGAGCTTCTTTAAGGCAAGGGAAAACAGGATTGAAACAAAAAAACAGCTCACTAATTGGGAAAAAATATTTACAAGCCACTTATCTGACAAAGGGTTAATCTCCATAATATACAAAGAACTCACACGGCTTAACAACAAAAAAACAAACAACCCGATCAAAAAATGGGCAGAGGACATGAACAGACATTTCTCAAAAAAGGTATGAATATGGCCAATAGACACATGAAAAGATGTTCATCATCGCTAATCATCAGGGAAATGCAAATCAAAACTACACTAAGATATCACCTTACACCCGTTAGATTGGCAAAAACATCCAAAACCAAGAGCGACAAATGTTGGAGAGGTTGTGGAGAAAAAGGAACCCTCATACACTGTTGGTGGGAATGCAAACTGGTACAGCCACTATGGAAAACAGTATGGAGATTTCTCAAAAAGTTAAAAATAGAAATACCCTATGACCCAGCCATCCCATTACTGGGTATCTATCTTAAGAACCTGAAATCAGAAATCCCAAGAGTCCCTTGCACCCCTATGTTCATCGCAGCATTATTTACAATAGCCAAGACGTGGAACCAACCTACATGCCCAGAAACTGATGATTGGATAAAGAAGATATGGTATATATACACAATGGAATACTACTCAGCCATAAAAAAAGACAAAATTGGCCCATTCGCAGCAACGTGGATGGACCTCGAGGATATTATGTTAAGCGAAATAAGCCAGTCAGAGAAAGACGAACTCTATATGACTCCACTCATAGGTGGAAGGTAATATATTGACAAGGAGATCTGATCGGTGGTTACCAGGGAAAAGGGGGGGTGGGGGGAGGGCACAAAGGGGGAAGTGGTGTACCCACAACATGACTAACAAAAATGTACAACTGAAATCTCACAAGGTTGTAATCTATCATAACATTAATTAAAAAAAAAAGTTTATGTGCAAAAAAAAAAAAAAAAAAAAAAGCCAAAGTAAAAAGGCCACATACTGTATGATCCTAACTATATGACATTCTGGAAAAGGTAAAAGTATGGAGATAGTAAAAAGATGGTTGCTAGGCTAAGGGGGGAGGGAAGGATAAATTGATAGAGCACAGGGGATTTTTAGGGCAGTGAAACTGCTCTGTATAATACTGCAATGGTGGATTTGTCCAAACTCATAGAATGTACAACACCAAGAGTGAACTCTAATGTAAACTATGGATTTTGAGTGATAATGATGTGTCAGTATAGGTTCATCCATTATTACAAGTGTACCACTGTGGTATGGGATGTTGACAGTGAGGGAGGCTATATATGGGGGGATTTAAGGGGCATATGGGAACTTTCTGTACTTCCCATTCAATTGTGCTGTGAACCTAAAACTACTCTACAAAATAAAGTCTATGTAACACACACACACACCACTACCAGATAAGGTTATTGTGAGAATCAAAGGAGAGATCAGAAATGACACATGTTAGAATTTACCTTATGTTATCGCAAGGGTTTTTTCAGTGGTCATTTAGATTATTTTAATTTCACAATATAAACAACATTGACAATACATAAATACGTATTTCAAGACCTGCATATTGTCATAAATGTAACATCAAATATCTTTGGTTTTAGTGAATACGTAGCTTTCCTTTTCTGGTAACTATACAATTCTTTACCCACATTAATAAACGTAGTGAGCCTGTCTTTATATAGTAATCCTAGCATGCTTTGTGACAGTCTAGTTTTATGTTTCCTTAATCAAACAAACTTGTCTGTAATCTTTTCCGCCTGAAGTCATCCTTGTACAGTTTGACATAAAACTGTATGAAAGCTTCACTTAGTTGCTCATGACAGGGACAACATACTTAATATTGCTTTTTATGTAAAATTTAACATGTTTAAACTTATATGTAATCAGGAGGGTAAATGAATATGTAATAAGTTTTAAATGTTATTGCTTTATTGCTTAGTACTCTAAATGTATAGCAATGTTAAGGGCCCACAGCTGGTTCTCCCAAATAAAGGTATCAGCAGACACTATAAAGACAACATTTCACCATTGACATAGTTCATCTGTTGAGCCATGGTGGTATGTGAACTGATTTGCACATCATTACACAACTAAAGGGTTTTCTAAACTTCAATAACTCAGAGTAAGCCCACGACTGAAATTCCCCCCTCAGCATTTTCTCATGATCACATCGCCTCTGGAGAATGAAGTCACTACAAAATTTAAATTATTCTAATCAAATTCACATGACATTTTTCTACTTGGAATGCTTCCATTCTCAGCCCCTTCTCCAATTTCAAAATTACTTCATGTTTCACCTTGAAGAATGTGACCTTTTAACATAGTGAGGAAATTCTTTGTAAGTTAGGCGCAGGATATTCAATTTAAACATTCATTTAATAAATATGTAAATATTTATTGAACATTTACTATGGGTAAAGTGATAGGTCCTATGGAAAATACAAGCATCAGTAAAACCGAATTCTTTTCTCAAAGATATTATAATCTGATCTGGAAACAATATGTAATAATAAAAAAAAAGATGACTGAGTTTATAAATAGAAAAGCTCAAAAGTAGATTCTAATGTCAATAATTTAACATAAAATATGCTTCAAAATCAGTGGAGAGGGAATAAAGAATAAATGGTGTTGGGACAATTGTTAGCTATTTGGAAAAAAACATTAATTTAGAAACTTTATAGCAAATAGATTCATGATTGATTAAGGGCTTAATCTAAAACTACAGGACTACATATATCTTTTTTTCTGGTATTGGCAATAAAAATTCTAAATGTAAAAATAATTTATCCAATTTCAAAAGAACAAATCAACAAATTTAATGTTTTTTTAAAACAGATGTTTATAAATATTTCAGAAAAGCGTAGAAGTGCATACCATAGAATATATTCATATAAATGGATAAGAAGGCATTTAGTCTAAAATAGATAAATGTGCAAAGAGTATCAGCATATGATTCAAGAATGGGAAATACAAGTGCTTAAAAATATGTTGGCAAAGTTTAGCTTCAACTAATTAAAAAACTTAGACCCCATTTTTAGCCATTAAATGGTCAAAGACATTTCAAAATGACAATACTTAATGTTAACAATAGAGGGTTGAAATAGGAACTCATTTATGGTGGAACGGTAAATTGGTTCAATCTTTCTTGCAACCAGTTGACAACATGTAATAAAATCTTTAAAATACTTAAAACACTAATCTCGTGTCTTGGAAGTTAGTTCTTTAAAAATTCAGAAATATAAGAAAATTATTTATAAAGATGCACATTTCAGTGTGATATACAATCACAACAAAAAAATGCAAATGATGTTTTCGTTCATTCAAATCCTTTTCAAGCTAAAGTAGCAGAGAAGTGTATCAAGTTTTTAAGGGTGCCCTAGTTATTATTGTTCTCTCTTGGAGATGTATGCTGCATAACCTCTGTCTTTCATTAGTTAACAAATTAATCCCATGTTAGCGAAGTTTCTGCAATCTTTTCCTTTCTGTTTAATGCCTTTACTGCTGCCTTAGTTCAGACTTTTCTCATCCTTTTCTTGAACTCCCCAGCCATCTCAGACCCTCAGGGCTATGAGAGTTTTCCTTCTGAAACACAAATCTAAACTCATTATCCTTTTCTTAAACCTTTCTATGGTTCATCTTGTGCCATTCCCAACCTCTCTCTGGGCCATGAAAGAGACACTTAGCATCAACTATGAAACCCTGATTATTCTGGCCCCAGATCACATTCTCAGAGCCATTTTCTATGACATCTTCCTTCCCTCTTTCCAACTCCATTTACCCTATGCCCTAGAGAATAGAATCCTGATTTTCAACAAGCACTTTCACTTGCCTTTTCAGAGGCTTTATCCTCAGCTTAACATGTGTTTTCCCCTTTTCCTTCTCATTTGTCCTACTTGATTGTCAAGAATCATTTCTAATATGACTTCTACAAAGTCTTTCTGGATTCCTCTAGGCCTAGTCTACAATGTCTTTCACTTTTAACTAATCTTTAAACAAAAATTTTTCATTGAAAAAAATAATGTGTTGGAGCCAGCCTGGTGGCATAGTGGTTATGTTTGCACACTCCGTTTTGGCAGCCTGGGGTTCTAGGGTTTGGATCCTGGGTCTGGGCCTATGCACCACTCGAGTCATGCTGTGGCAGTGTCCCACATATGAAATAGAGGAAGATTGGCACAGATGTTAGCTCAGGGCCAATCTTCCTTACCAAACAAACAAAAGTGTCTTTTTATTATAGAAAATTTAAAGAATATATTGCATTTTCATGGTGAGTTTTATTTCCTTTATTTTTTCAGAGCTTTTTCATCCTGGGTTTACCATTTTTGTTGTTAGTATATATTCTTCATGAATATCTTTATATGTTATATAACATTACCTAGTGAGTTTGTTGTTCAGTTTACTTAAATATGCTCTTTGATGCCACCAGATTCTTGGCAGTGAAACAGATATCATACTCAAACTGGATAATTTGAGGACAATTTGTTAATAAAGGGACTATTTATAAACTTGGGGATAAGGTGTCAGTAATATGACTGTATCATTGAGTTAGATACAATGGGGAGGTGCATCACTATTCTTAGGCTTCAAGGGGCAAAATATGAGTGAATTACTGAACCCCAGAGATATTGAGTGTATGGATATCACCTGACAAGCTCTGTTACCTTTATCCAAGAGTCACAGCCAGCCTGAGGTCATCTGCAGGGAAGGGACAGGAAGAATAACTACCCCTACTTCATTCTTTTTCCATTCTCTGATTTCCCATCAAAACACACCATTGACAAAGCCTATCCCTAAGCCAGAAGGTAGTGGAGCCATAGCTGGAGTCCAGAAAGGCTGGCCCCTCAGGGCAGAGAGCACAGTGAAGTGGGACAAGCAAAAGATACCTGGTATACCCCTAGGATGGGATATGGGCTGTTTATAGTTTTTGACCATTTTAATAATAAACATAGTTGCACAAATCTTCATTCAAATTCTCAAATATTTAAGATTCTTTCCTCAGGAAAAGTTTCCAAGGTGAAGTTACAGTTCAAATATTAGATACATTCTCAAGGCTCTGAGACTTCCTGCCAAATAGCTTACTTTTCCAAAAGACCTTGAAAAATAAGAGTTAAAGGACTTGATGAGAAGCTTTGCCCAGTTAAGATCCTACCCCCGGGAATGACTGTGTTCTTGGAAATGGCATCTTAAGGCAGGCTCTCAGCAGGAAATGGAAAGCAGAGTTAAGCTGGGTAATTGAAGCCTGTAAGGAAAGTTTTATGGAGGGAAACAAGTGATGGCGTGGTCATCTGGGGATCATAACAGTGGGGAGCCTTTAGCACCCTTCGCTTGAAGGGTCAAGAAGAGGCAGTATTTCAAGGAACACAAACACACCAAGGGCATGGGGAAGCTGTATAAAGAGGGCCTCCAGATAGGAAGAAGGAAGCCAATCAGTGAACCAGCAGAGAAACAGCAGGGCAAATAAATGCCCTGATATCAGTTTCTTCCTCCCCTCAAAACTCCTGCCCAAGCCCCACATGAACCAAACCCAATGGAAGCTAGAGATAAAGTAGCCCTTTAATACAATCTATATTGGCCAGCTTCCTGGGACATAAAGAGTATAGAGAAGGGAACTGGATGAATAAATGGAAAATATCCAAAACATTTAGCTTTAAAGGAGATCAAATCACCAAGGGAAAGGAGATTGGTTTTATTAAGATAGCCATAATCTATCTTGGCAAAATTAGCAAAAGAAACATGCTCCTTAGTCCAAATTTCACATCTTTGCCTAATTATTAAGTATTTGTATCACTGCTAGCTAAGGTGCGTTTCCTCTCAAATGTACCCCTAATCATTTGCTTGGATTTCCTGGGTCTTCTTGATTGACTGTGAAGGACTTTCAGAATCAAATAGGAAGAAATGTTTTGTTTGGCTCTTATACTGTCTGTCCATAGAGTAGTACAAAAAATTGTTGAATTTTTTGCCAAATGTTTTAAAATCATTAGATTTCATAAAATCTTATTTTCAGCTTCTCTTGAGCAATTAGAATATTGGGCACAACAGGGCCTACATTTCTGCAAGGCAGTAAGCTGGAGCTGCATATCTGCTGCCACTTAAGAAGGAGTCCAGGCTCTCCAGTTTGCCATAGTTCTCACCACTCCCTGTTGTATTCTGGAAAGTCAGTTACCATTTTTCACTGTGATCACGTTACTGCTTTTCATACACTTAGGCTGGGTTTGCTCATATATGTTACATGCCCGAGTCCTGTAGACATTTAAGTTTGTGATTCCTGCACTAGTAGGTCATGGACAAAGAGGGTAGTGCCAACCTTCGATTCTTTATTTCCTTACGATGAACTGAACATTTAATATCAATTTAGCAGAAATTACATTATAGCCAATAGGATGTGGCATAAGTAAAATTAATGACGATCTTTTCACAGTTCCTTTTACCAAACAGTGATTACTTGTTACCTGATCTGTATCCTGACCCACACAACTTTCCATTGTGCCTGTTCTTTCTGTGATTTATGTGACCTGCAGGAAGTGGTTTAGAATTATAACAGCTTGTCTCCTGTTGAAAGAGATTTATTCTTATGAAACTAGACCCAACCTAGTTTGTTTTAGGTCCTGAACGTAAATAATTATGCAGCTCTCCATCATGGACACTGAAGACAGTATTAGAGAGATGCTCCAAGGAAGATGTACATACAACTGGGCAACATCAGGCTTTGTTATTTACATAGATGTTCAGTAAGACATTAGACCTAGTGCCTTTAACAAACTGTTTATAAATACCCTTTAGAGTATTAGAAAGTTTAAAAGATGATAAAAGTTTGAAGGACTTAAAGGGTTCACTTTAAGTATTTTATTCAGATAGCAATGTCTCTAGAGAAGGGAGAGAAATAACAACTGGAGGCATAAGTGCCCTGCAGATTCCCTTTAGAGGGATACCAGAGCTTGAAAAATCATTCCAAAAACATTTGGAAGGTTTGGTTTCTTCTTATCTACTTTAATCCCTAGGACAGAAGATTCAAGGACATGTTAGAATGCACATACATTTATGTTTTGAGGAAGTTGAAAAATAACTTTTGCTAACTGGCAACCAGATTATTAAGGCCAAGCAGGATTCAAAGAGATAAAGTTCTTGGTAGGATGTAGTGGATTAAGTAAGTGATTAAAGCCTTTTAATCATAACACAAGAAGTTCTCTGAAGGCTTGGTCATGTTGAGACCTAAAAGAACTTGGAGCAGCTGAGGGAACAGGGTCAGGAAGATTAGGCATGGTACCAGAGTAGGGATGAGGTAGATGTGAGGGCAAAGTCCTGTATGAGTGAAACTTTAAGGACTCAAATTAAAAGTAAGAGTCTTAATAAGATGAATAAGATCTGAGGATCTAATGGAAAACATGGTAACGATAGTTGATAACACTGTATTGTGCAATTGAAATTTGGGAAGAGGGTAGAACTTAAATGTTCTCACCAAAAAAAGAGATAAATATGTGAGATGATGGATGTGTTAATTAAGTAGATGAGGGACTCCTTTCACAATGTATTGCTATGGCAAATCACCATGATGTACACTTTAAATATCTTATGATCTTATATGTTAATTATACCTCAATAAAGCTGAAATTAGAAAAGAGTTTTAACTTTATGCAATGTTTATCTTAGACCTTTATCCTTATACATTTTATACTGAATTAGGTCATTAGTAAACAAATTTATCTCCTTATTCTATTAATAATTTAAGAAACTTATATAGAGCTCTGGTGAGTATCCATCTTTCTCCTAGGTTCTAGGATACAATAATGAATAAGATATAGTCTCTATGTCCTAGGACTTCATGATATACTGAGAGAGACAGTCATTTAAAAAATATGTACAATAGGGGGCTGGCCCTGTGGTATAGTTGTTAAGTTCTCATGCTCCACTTCGGCAGCCCCAGGTTTGCGGGTTTGGGTACAGACCCATACACTGCTCATAAAGCCATACTGTAGTGGCATCCCACATATAAAGTAGAGAAATATTGGCACAGATGTTAGCTCAGGGACAATCTTCCTCAAGGAAAAATAGGAAGATTAGCAACAGATGTTAGCTCAGGGACAATCTTCCTCACTAAAAAAAAAAAGTACAATATAGGAGTATATAAGCAATAATAGCAATATGTTTGGAATATGTAGAGTACTATACGGAAGTGAGAAATTTACTCCATCTGGGAATCAGGAAAGACTTTACATGAGAGATGCCTGGGCCAGATTTTGAAGAATGAATAAGGAATAGACACTAGGATAGTGAAGAGAAGGGGACAGACTGTGCAGGGGCCCAAAGGCATTAAGTTTTGTAGTGGGTTCCAGTTTGACTGTGGAAGAAAGTAGCCAATGATGAGGCTAGAGAGATTTGTAGAAATAGACTGGGAGGACCCGGTCTGTTGGCCAAGGAGCTTATTCTTTCTCCTGCAAATGATGAGGAGCCATTGAGAAGTTCCAAGCAGGCGGATAATTTGATTAGACTGGTGTTTGGATACATCACTCTGGTGTTAGTGTGGAGAATGAATTTGGGAGTATGAGCTTGGAGCAGGCTTACGTGACAGGTGAAAATGACCTTGCCCGAGAAAGTGATATTTGGTGATGAAGAGGAAGTAAAAGATTCAAGAGATATTTAGGGGGTAAAAAGACATATTTAGGGTATATTTAGTGATTAATTAAGGAATATAAGGGGGAAACTAATGTATACAGGGGAAGATAATTTAGAAATGGCCTGTAGGAATTTCAGATGGAGTTATCTAGAAGGCAATTGGAAATAGAGGTTTGAAGCTTGAAAGAGAAGTATGAACTGTTATTGTAGAGTAAAAATTCGTATTGGGAGTATTGGGAGTGAAAATATGCTAGATGGTACAGAAAGGCATGGGAATTCTGTGGGGGAATATATAGAAGGATTACAGAATAAGGCCAAGAAGAGGAATCATAGCAGTTGAAGGTTGAGACAGGATGGTCAATAAGGCAAGAGAACAAGGATGGTAGAGACTCACTGATAGAAACTCAGAAAGCTGAAACATTTCTAAGACGAAGGAATGGTTAGAAGATCAAATGCTACAGAAAAACCAATTATCACAAGGGCTCCAAATTCCCTACTGGATCAGAACCCAGGGGGTCACTGTTGTTGTTAGGGAGAGCATCCTCTATGAAGGGTACATTAGAAGCCAGATTGCAGTACGTGAACAAGTTGGAGACATCTTCTGAGATGCTGAGATGAAAAGAGGAGGAAAGAGGTCAGAGAGTAACCTGAGAGAGTGACTTCTACATTTGTCAAGGAATCTTTGTATATGCTGCTATATTTAATTTTTTTTTTTAAAGATTGGCACCTGAGCTAACAACTGTTACCAATCTTCTTTTTTTTTCCTGCTTTTTCTCCTCAAATCCCCCCAGTATATAGTTGTATACTTTTTAGTGATGGGTCCTTCTAGTTGTGGCATGTGGGACGCCACCTCAACATGGCCTGATGAGCGGTGCCATGTCTGTGTCCTGGGTCCGAACCAGCAAAACCCTGGGCCACTGAACCGGAGTGCGTGAGCTTAACCACTTGGCCACAGGACTGGCCCCATAGTTAATATTTTTTATAAGATCAGTATGGAAACTTTTGTTTAGTATCACAATATAAGCCATGTCTATAGGACAGTTTACCTGTCATTACCTGAGGGTAGGAATTGACATTTCGCATTTCAGTCTAAGAGGAAAGAAGTAACATGTATAACACTTGCAGAAATTCAAACACTTTAGTGTTTCAAAACGTACTTAACTTGATGCCATAAGAAATGAAATTCATAGAAACTTGACTTTGTACTACGTTAGTTAAAATAACAGACAAAATAAAACATATGTTGTATTCACATAGATTGTACACTTTGGGCACCTGAGGTAACATCTGTTGCCAATCTTCCTCTTTTTTTTTTTCTCCCCAAACCCCCGCGGTACATAGTTTAATATTCTAGTTGTAGGTCCTTCTGGCTCTGCTATGTGGGACGCAGCCTCAGCCTGGCCTGACGAACAGTGTTAGGTCTGTGCTTAGGTTCCGAACCAGCGAAACCCTAGGCCTCCAAAGCAGAGCACGCAAACTTAACCACTTGGCCATGGGGCCAGCCCTGATTGGACACTCTTGATATGGGAAATAGGTCCAGACCTATGTTAGAGGCCAGATTCTTGGAAATTCAGAGCTAGAAGGAACCTGGTACAATGGATTATTGTTTAATTGAATTTTAAGAATTAAGCCTTTTGTAATATAAGTGAAAAATTGAATACTAGAGAGGTAAAGTGACTTAATCAAAGTCACTCAACTAATTAGTGACAGAGCCAGCATTAATTAGATTTGACAGTTAGATTTGGTTCTCTAAGTACATCTTGGGTACCAAGGACTACACTAAGCACTTTCTGTTCATTTTATCTGTTAATCTTCAAAGGCAATTATGACCCCAGTGCTATTAATATTACCATTTTTCAGAAGAGGAAACTGAGTCACAAGAGAAAATAACATGCCCAAGATCACTTAGTAAACGATAGAGTTAGGATTTAAACGTAGGCAATCTGACTTAGGAGCTAATGTTCTTAATCATGACCATCTTCTATGGGCACACACACTGCACAGTTAGCACTCAAAACCCTTAGAGACATCCAGGCTTCTCTTTTATAGATAGGGAGCATAAATATGACATTAAAGATTCTCTCTGGTTTTGGCTCTAATGGGAAAGAGTTAAAAGCAGAAAAGTTACAACTTGATAATTACTGAGAAATTTAATTTATTAAATTGGTGTTTTCCTTCAACAAATACATTTTGAAAAGAAAAACATAGTTTTGATTCTTTTCTTTTTACCGCAAATGTAATATAATAATGTGTTCAGAAAAGCTTATTGTTGTGATGAAATAACACATTTTTGCCAAGGTAATTATTACAATAATATGCTATATCACATTTTTCCCTTCTCTACCCAAATCATTTTTTTTTTTAATGAGCAGACTTTCATCTGCTTAGCATCTAAGGTAGATGGCAATGTATTTGCCTAACTGGTGGAGTTTTTTGGGGGAGAGGGACAAGGCAAGTCCTATTTCCAAGGAGATGAACTTCAGCAGGATAACATCCTATCAACAACTTTTCTCATCATCTTGAACTATGTAAATAGTATAAATTATTTGCTTTAGCTTGACATTCCAGTGGTAAAATTCTTAGAATATTGACTGATATTTTTATATCCACCTTAGGAAATTAATGGAAAATCTAGTGAGTAAAGCTGATTTTATTTGTAGAGAGTACATACCAGGCTGAGTCTATTGTACCTGAATTGGCTATTTAGCATTTACTAAATGGTACTGCTTACTGGTTTAACAAGAACTAGCCAAGCATTAGGGTTTGCTTCCATCCCAAACAAGTGCAGAAGAATGAAGTGAGAATCTGGAGCAGGTCCTTTTCTTGCCAGAACACAGCAGGCTAAGCGCACCCGGGCATGTAGGCCAAAGACTCTCAACGGGAGAAGCGGGGAGGGAGAAGCACACGTCAAGATTATCTGATTTTACTCCACCAACGCTTCTCCCCAAGTTAGGAGTCACAATCTCCAGGTGAAGGAGCTAATATGCTTGGTTCTCATGCTTAGCTACACAGTAGAATCACCTAAGGTGCTTTTAAAAACTACTGGCATCCAGTATTCTTTGAATCAAAATCTCTAGAGTTGGGGATTGAGCTGGTATTTAAATAGAGTTGGTATTTCAAAAGAAAAATTAAAAATTTGACAAATTATTCTAATTTGTAGCAGAGTTGAGCACCACAGTCTCACTTGTGTAGATTGAAAATCCTCACAGATAATCCTGATAGTCTAACTCTCCCTCACTCCTCCCACCCCACTCCCCAATGTACACCATTTCCTCAACTCCTGTTGAGAATTGCAGACCCATATAACGGTAAAGAGAATCATGGTCAGACTGGAGCACCTCACTGCTGGACTAGAGCTAGGTTCAAGCTTCTCAACCTCTGCACTATTTAGGCTTGATAACTCTTTGTTGTTGTGGGAGGGGCTATGCTGTGCATTGTAGGATGTTTACAAGCATCCCCAGCTTCTACCCACTGGATGCCAATTGCATTTCCTCCCCAGTTGTGACAACCGTTAAACGTCTCCGGATGTTGCCAAATGTCCCCTGGGAGGCAAAATCACTCCTGGTTGAGAACCGCAGATCTAGGCCATAAGCTAAAGCAGGACTTAGCAAGTAGATCTAGGGGTAGATTTGGCTAGATAGAATTAGAAATCCTTCAATGCAAACTGGAATGTATAAAGGTTTATTTGGGACTTAACGTTTCATCTGAAGAAGCCATGGAAGTATTCGAAATTTGTTCTGGTTATCTTTGCTGTGTGAAAAACTGTTGTAAAACTTAGTGGCTTAGAAGAGGGAGAACATTAATTTTACTCATAAATCTGAAATTTAGCCAAGGCTAGGCGAGAGAACTTGTTTTTGCTTAACTGGGGTGCCCCAAAAGCTGGGGGCTAGAATTGTCTAAATACTTAGTCACATATCTGGTGGTTGATGGCTGGCTGTTGACAGGGCCTTCAGCAGGAGCTATGGCTGAAAGACCTACACGTGGCCTTTCCATGTGGCGTGCTTGGCCTTCTCACAGCATAGTGGCTGAATTCCAAGAGCAAGCATCCCAAGAAACCATGACTTAAATATTTTTATATTTCCAAGATGGGCCTAGGAGAGAGGGTAGTAGTAAAAAGGACACACTATTTCTTGAATGAATGGATAACATTATAGTCCGAGTCAAGAAATTTGGATTTTTTTAGTTTAATTTTATGGTCAAATTTTATATGATTTTATGTTACATTTGAAAACAATACTTTAGGCTTCATACAGAAAAACAGCATCTATAGTGATGTAGTTGAAGTTGTGTCATAAGGAAGGAGTATAAACCTACAATGATAATGTATATGGTGATGTGAATTCCATTTTCAAGGAGCATCTTAAAAAATGTAGGGAATAAAATGTTGGTATAGAGACATTTCCCTGACTTGAATTTTCCTGATCAAGCAACTTCAATGACCTAAAATATACTTGAGAAAACAACATGTAAAAAAGCCTCTGTGCAATCAAAATATAACGCAAAAGTTTATACTTGGAGGCTACATAGTATTAACTTGCATAAAAGTCTGATAGCAGAGCTCCCAGCTTACAGCAAAGGAGAAATATCATATTAGAATGGGTCAGAAGTGGAGGGCTACAGTCTGGCACAATGAGAACCAGGTTCAACTGAGCAACAAAAAATTTATTTCAAAGCAGAGTAGTTTTCAGTTTTTCAAAGTAGGGGAAACCCACTTTTATTTCTCACTATTTTTAGGGGTACTGCTATATTATAGAGGTACAGCAACTATTTTTCGTTATGGGGAGGTTGAGTTTTTGAAAAGCTTAACTTACTTTAAATATATTCTGTTTAAGAGATCGGGGAATATTTAATAATTTTAGAAAAAATTTCTTCTAAGTGGTTAAAATTAAATAAGCTTTGGTGCTTTTAAATTTCCATTGTCCATAAAATTATTTTTTATAGATTGCCTCATTTGCAGAAGATGTTAGATAATGTTTCTTTATTGACATACAAATAGGTCATCCTATTAAGATATTTTCTTAAAATTATATTTTACTAAGTTAAAAGCTTAAAGTTGGCATAAAATCTAATATATTAATCTAAATCTAATATGGAAAACTATATCAGCATTTCAAAGTTGTATTCATATCAGCAAATGCTAACAAGCTGAGAAGGAATGGTAGAACCAAGGGTACCACCAAGTCCTATTGAATCTAGCTCCGAAATTCATTTCGAATGTGTTCACTTCACTTTGTTTCTACTGCCACCACCCTTGTCTGTGTCATAATCATCTCTTCCATCTGAGTTTCTGTAATAGACTTCTGTCTTGCTCTTCTCTTGGCTGCCTCCAATCCCTTCTCCATGTAGCCATCAGATCAAGTTACTTTCTTCTCTAATCTGCTACTGTGGCTTTGCATTCTGCTTCAAATAAAACCCTAAGTTCTAACTCTAGCTTTCAAAGTCCTGCATGATTGGATTCTTTCTTACTTTTCCAATCCCATCTCAGGAAACTCTCTTTTGCTCACTCTACTCTAGATCACTTGTCCTTCTCTTAGCATTTTGGTCTTTGCATACACAACTCTCTCTGCCTCTTCTCTGTATTCTTGGCAGAGCTAGCTCATTATTATCAGGTCTCAGTTTGAATATTGCCTCCTCCAAGAGGCCTTTCTTGATTAACCGACCTAATGTAGGACTATCTCTCCTCAATATTATTCTCCATCACAGTACAGTGAGTTGTTTTCAGATCACTGAGAGAGCCTAGTTTAAATTGCTTTTGTGTACCAAACAAGTTGAGAAGTGGATATACTTATACAGGCTGCTTGTGCAAATATACAAAAGAGAAAAAGCGTACAGAGATAAATCTCTTTACCCTATACTTATGCAGAAACATGTAATGATACAGGCAATAATTTTATTATAAAAGGAATGCACAGTAGGTCTTATGTAAAATAAAACAAGAAAGATACCTTTAGGTGGCGGCCAAGAGCTGTGATTATGAATTCCTTAGTCTGCTTTTATGAGAATTTATGATCTTGTTTAAAAGTAGTCACGTTAAACAGGCTATTTAAACCACAATAATTCAGTACAAAGCAAATACAAGAAACAAAATTAGGCCTGGAAAGAAATGTATTTGAATGTTAATGTCATCAAACAACCAATCAGATCTTAATTTTGATTAAACAATGGGTATTCTGATTATGAATATTAGTTAGGAAACCAGATCTGAGAAGATAATTGTATTGGTCTTGAGTCATGGGATTAATTACTCTTGGCAGTTAAATAATTGTTTTAATTTTGAAAGAAATCATCTTTAAACAAAATGGTAGCATTTTAAGAACTCAGAGAGTGTAATAAAGATGTCAAAACTGTCCAGATGCTCATTGTGCAATTGGAAACTCCACTCAAAGTTGACCCAAGGGCCCAGGAAAAAATGCCAATGATCCAGCTCATCCTTGCAACATCTGCCAGAAGCTGTGGCTTCTCAGAGTACCAATGGTTCTTTTCTTTTCTTCATTGCTTTCTCAAATGAAAGTTTATGATCAAATCTGTCATAGACCTCTTTCAGTCCTAGAACAAAAGGGAAGAGATGAAATTTTTTTTTAAAGCATCATGATTTTTTGATGGTGTGTACTAGTTTTTCCTCCCTGGTTGTTCTTTTCAACAATATTAATTAATATACTAGAAGAAGAAACAGTTTTAAACATCACTACTAGATACTACTTTATAGTAATTTTTATTTAAAAGTTTTTCCATTAATGAATAATTCTGTTGGCATTTGGATTCTTGAGGTACACTTTTGACAATGTTTTTGGCAACATAGACTAAATTTGGATATTTGCTTCCAGTTAATCAGGACTTCTGTGATGAAATGTCTCTAGTTCAACTCTTGTCCACTTAAATAGCACAGATTTAACATCAACTGTATGCACACCAAGCATCATGGAGGAGAGAAAACATGTAAAAGACAAACTTGGTGCACGTGGAGTTGACAAGCTTTCTAGACGCAACAAGAGCCAGAAACAAATTAAAACACTATAGCAAAAACCACACATTTTAGTTGAGTAATAAAAAAAGAAGAGAAGGAAAAGTGTGGGATGATATTAATAAAGAAAACTCCATAGAGAAGATAAATAAACCAATGGTTTCCCAGTACATTATGGGGAAAGTAAACATTTTAATTTCTAAGAAACTCTATTTCAGTTATGTAATGTTAATATTCCAAAATTATACTGCAGCAATATAGATGTAACAGTAGCATTGAACAATTCCTTTTCTAAATATTTTCCACTGCATTAGTCAATGGAGATGGTGATGACCCTTCTTAAAGAACCATTTAGTATGTTGCTGGATTAGATGGCAAGCTGCGCAAGGAGAACTACCCAGAAATTATTTCAGTCCTCTAGCAGTTTGCAGTGTAAAATTGTCTAGGAGTAGAGTTAGGCTAAAAATCTGAAAAGTTGTACCTATGTGATTTATGTGGTAGAAATATAATATTTTCTATGTCACCATGAATATCTTCAAAATGATATTCCTGAGGCTAAGAATCAGGAGAGCTGGTACTAACCCTGATCTCTGTTGGTGTATATGGTGATAAAATTGTGGTCAGGATGCATCATTTCTCTGGAAGCACCTTCCTTCTCTGTAACATGAAAGAGGAGTACCAGATTCTCTCTAAGTTTCCTCCTAACTCTAAAATGTTACATTTCAGGAATTTTAGAAAGTAAAACCAAACATTATCAAAGTAGAAAATTTTGCCCATGTGATGAGTAAAAGCATAGCGTAATTTCAGTGAGAACTGTGAAATGAATCCAACTGGATCCAAGACCTCACACGTAGGTCAGGAATGGCCCCCTAGCATTGTGTATTGCTCAACTTGCATGACTTTATGTATGTGTTGGCTCTATAATTATATCAATAATAAAGAAAATAAGGTATGGAAAATTCCTTTGTACTAAAAATTTTGTATAATAGTCGTTTAGTTTCCAAGTCCTGGTCTCTTTTTGGAACCTGGGTCTCTACAGAAAGATAAAACTGTTAAATGCAAAAGCAGTAAGCTGAGGAAAACAGACAGGGCAGATATCTTAACCATGGTGAGTGAAAATGATTGACCAAGGATTTGAGTGCTATGAAACCAGTAGGTATTATGGGGCATCAATATTTTCTCATGGATTTAAATGACAAAAAATTTATGAGTGGATGAATGTGACTTTTAAACACTTAATAAATGTAATCAGTATTACAATATAATTTTAAATGTGCAAAGATGAAGAATCTATCACTATGCTCATGGATTTACTTATATGTATATATATATATATATATATATATACATATACACGAGTTATCTGATATATATATCATACAATTTATATAACTATATGATCACGAGTAATTCACATATCAGGGTATATATCTCATTAGTTCAAAGCAATGCATTTAAACCTGAATGGGCAGTTTATTATTATTATTTTTTTTTGGTGAGGAAGATTTGCCATGAGCTAACATCTGTGCCAATCTTCCTCTGTTATGTATGTGGGATGCCTCCACAGGATGGCTGATGAGTGGAGTAGGTCCATGCCTGGGAGCTGAACCCGTGAACCAGGGCTGCTGAAGCAGAGTGCCGGGAACTTTAACCACTCAGCCATGGCGCCGGCCTCCTGGGCTGTTTATTTTACATGCAATCCACTATTGCATACCTTTGGAAATTAGAAGAAAGTTGATAAAAGAAAGATGAACATCTAATTCCCAAAACTAAAACAAACAAAAAAATAAGTAAAGCAACTCAAAGTGTATGCCCACTTGATGATAAGAGTATCCAAAAAAAGCTCTGTATTCAAGGAACTTTTATTATTCTGTCTGCCATACAGAATCAACAATATAAAATGATGGAAGTGCCCCATCCCCATCATCATACAAAAATAAATAGGAGAGAAACCTTTGTATCCTGTTTCCTTGTAACTATTGCTTCAAAAACTATAATTAATCATGAGCCACATCTTTATTCTGCTGTTTGTCAATTGACCCCATACTGTACAAAAATTATTTTATCTTGAGTGGCAACAACTCAGCATGCTGGACTTGCTGATTTCAGAGTCCTGCTCTTCACTGTTTGGTTAGGGTGAATAATGCCTGATCTAGACAAATGCATATAGAAGTTGACAAATCTCATTGATTTTATTAACTGTGAACCTACAGAGGGGACAAAGAGACTGGTTAAAAAAAAGGCATTCTACTGTTCAAGATGCTATTTTTCTAAGGCTAATTTTTCTTCTCACTTTTATGATATTAAAGAAATACTTTGCATTGCTTCAGTCATAACCTTTTGCACAAAGTCAGTGGTACTAGGAGTCAAACAGTCAGGAAAAAAATAATACATAGAGGGAGAGAGAGAAAGAATTCATCCAGAAACAATACATAATAATAATTTTAAAAGATAGAGCAAAATGCACAAACTTCTAGGAGAAGAGGGGATGCGAAGAGAGGGGGAAAAGGTGGCAAGAATGAAAATAAACTAAAGGCAGGGAAGGAGACTGAAAATAAGGATAATATAAAAAAAGCTAAAGAGCAAAGCATAAGAAACAAGAGTGAAGTCAGAAAAAAAAGTGACGAAAATGTAGAGTAGGAAGAGCAGAAGAGAATGGAAAGAGGAGGTCAAGGCTTAAGGGCAAAAAAAGCACAAAGAAGGCTGGAGAACAGCAGATAAAGAAGCAGGATGATAAGTGTCTAGATTATAAAGCTGGGGAAGTGGTCAGGCAAGAGGAGGCCAGGTCACAGAGCAAAGAGCCATGGGGGCCAAGTGATTTTGCTTTGTCTTTCACAAGTGGAGTTTATGCCACTTGAACAGAGCTTGCAAGTGGGTGTGAATTGTTTTACTGGTATCATTCAAAGTCCTGCTGTAATAGTGTTAGGAATTTGGCACAGTAGTATGAGCCTTAACGAAGGCTAACAACTTCCCTTCATATTCAGCAAAAGCAGCCAGATTTCCATCCATTTGCAGTTTACAATCTCTATTGAAATGACAAACTGGCAATAAGTAGGCTAGAAAAATTCTGGACATTGAAAAAAGAATCTTCATTAAAAAATAATCTTAGGCTCATTTGCTCATAGTCTCATTGCTTTAGCATATAGTTGTTTGGTTTTTTTCAAAGCAAGTTGCCGTCAATTTAGGCAGTTTCATGAAAATTTCAAAAACTCTTGAAATATGTAAATACAAATTGCCACTATGAGGACCAAATTACTGAAATAAAACAAACCATCAAATCACCATTAAAAAAAGGCCCTTTGTCTAAGTAGTGAGTTTTAAAAACTGCTTTTGGAGAAAAAGAACAGGCTGTTTAAAGTTGCTGTTAAGGACACCAAGAATGCTTTGTTACTTAGCAGGTGAAAAGAAATCAAAGATAGCTTCTTAGCTTTGAGCTGGAACTTGAAACCTATTTCAAGTGCATTTTCTGTTTTCCTGTCTTTTTGTTTTGCTGTTAAATAGCCTCTGAGCAAACTATCCATTGAGTGAAGTTTTATATCTTCAAGTTCAACTCTGTTTAGGTGTTCATTTTTGTTTCTCCATGAGAACAAACATGTTGCCATGGAAACTGGGTAGTACAAAGTATAGATAGTACAGAAAGCTCTATAGAAATAATCAAGCTCATGACACAAAGTTACCTAATAATGCAAGAACTAGCTGCATTTTATAACACCTAATATATTATGGCATCTCAAAAAAAAAAACTTGATCCTATGGCTTATCAAATTTTGAAACAATAAAACAAAAGGAAACTATACTGTTTTCTCATTAAAAAAAAATGTAAAGATTTATTTTCCATTAAAAAAAAAGAAACCACCGAAGAGATTAATTGTGGTGATTATTTGCATTGCATAAAAAAGATGCCTTCAAGATTTTTTTTGATGAGTGCTCTTTGCACACTGACATTGTCCTATCCCACACCACACCCGCTGTGAGGTGTGCTGGGCTTCAAGTCAGGGAAAGAGAAGGAAGCATGAAAAAGAGGTCTGGGGAGGCGGCTGGCCCAGTGGTGCAGCGGTTAAGTTCACACGTTCCACTTCAGTGGCCTGGGGTTCACTGGTTTGTATCACGGGTGTGGACATGGCACCACTTGACAAGCTATGCTATGGTAGGCGTCCCACATATAAAGTAGAGGGAGATGGGCACGGATGTTAGCTCAGGGCCAGTCTTCCTCAGCAAAAAGAGGAGTATTGGCAGCAGATGTTAGCTCAGGGCTAATCTTCCTCAAAAAAACAAAAGCGGCCTGGGACCAAGAATCTAAAGTGAGTGAGTGACCAGCATTCTTGGGCACAATATCTGAGAGAAGAGGGACTGCGCTTCTGGACTAGGAATGATTTATGAGGGATTGGAATCTGGTAAGGGAGGATATGGCAGCAGGAATTGCTGGCAGTGCTAGTGTTTATCTCCAGGCAAGGGAAGGAAAGAGCTCATTTAGTTGGAAGCAGAGCTCCTGCCAGTGTCTAGGGATAGGGTGTGAGGTGCCTGGGAGATTCTAGTCAGGAGGCAGGGCTCCTATTAAACCAGGGGTGGTTTAGCTTAGGACACAGGTTGCAGCCCCAGGGGTGAAGGATGTCTTCAAGGACAGGCATCCAATAATGAAAACTGGGCAACAGAATTGTTGGGTGGGAGAGTGGCTGCAGCTCGCTGGGTGCATGAATGCATAGGACACTCCACAGACACTCTGGATTCTGGGCTCAGGAATGCATAGTTAATTCCAGGCTCCATTTAATGATTGTGGATAGAGCTCTTAATATATTGCTTAGTTGCCTTAGAATTGACTCAGAGACTAGATGGGACAGAGACCAAGGCAACAGGTTTTTGGCAACTGGGTGATGCTGATACAGGTAGCAATTGAAATCAAAAAAGAGACTTCATATGCCAAAGATCAATCCAAAATAACAACTTTACATTTATTGTTTAATGCTAGTACAATCATATATAGGAAGAAGCATTTGCAATTCATTGGCAAAAGGACGGTCACACAGGCCCCACATTTAGTTCTATGTTTTCAGTAGTATGTTATCCCAGCAATTATTGCATATTCCCTTTAAGTAAGAAAAATGTTCAATGTGACACCAACCCTTTTAATAAAAGTAACAAGTTTTAGTGAAAGAGTTAACACTATAAAAAATGTGCCTTAGGTGCCATCTCCTTACCTCGTGTTTTTCAGAGTCCTGCGGTGGCTGTTTGGCAGAAGGTCAAAGTTACTGTAGGGAACCAATTTTGAGATGCACTGTGGTTCATAAAGTGTGAGATCAGTGGACTGGCAGATTTTCAGTTTTCTGAATAGTGTGGTCATGCTGTGTGTATCTCGTTGCACTTTGGGGTTATGGTTCATTAAATTTTATAGAATAAAATAGGCCTCTATGTAAAGTAAAATTTTCACGTATAGGTTAGAAACAAGTAAAACAAAACTAATTTTGAAATAAAAACTGAGAGTCTCCCATAACTTGCATGTAAATTCCCCATGCTATAGTTATAAAAGTGCTCTTACTAATATAAAACAAAAGATATGAAAAGCAGTAGGCAATTGTTATTTTAAAAGGAAGTGGGCATCTGAAAGAGGAAGATGTGAGGTTAAAGGAAACATTGGAATTAAAAGTGATACTGACAGAGCTAAGAAAGAAGGAAAATAAGCTGATAAAGATTTTTAAATTATTTTTAAACTGTAAAATTTAGTGTGATGTATAATGTCTCTCTTATGATTTATAAGTCAAGACTAAAACTAAAGCAACCTGTTAGATCCTCTCCACATGGCCCTGTTCATAGTAGTCAGATAACTTAGTTCCCCCTTTCTGTGTATGTATTTATTTAAACTTAAAGATTTCTCTCAAGACAAGACCAACTCAGTGGTAGATGGGTATATATGTGACAAAATATTGTTTAGTTATTTCATACATGGTACACGTAGTGCAAAAATCTATCTGACAAAATATTGTTTAATCATTTAACTTTATTGACCTGTGAGTTAAAAAAAGGTTGGCCAATTCTAATATAGGAGATGACGTACAGGTAGTGATCTGGCCACTTGGAGTACAAACATGAGCACAGCACAGCAAGTAAGAGGGATAGTTCGATAATTAGAATGTGGTGAATTAGAAGCAGATATGAAGTGCTGTCAAAGATAAAGGCAGACACTAAAGTGGTGAAAATAGATTTTAACCAGTAATAACTATGGCAACAGGAAAAAGAGTCCAGCATGAACTGAGCTCAACTTTGATTCGCACAGAGGTGACTGGGTGTCTTAAAGGGAGAGTTGGGGAGTAGGGAAGGGAGTGAACAGGGGCTCAATAGAACTTTTCAGGGAAGTTAAAAAAAAGAAAGTAGGAAGGGGGGATCTGGTCCATGTGAAATCCATCTGGGTTTGCTAACTGGTGCTTATCAAAGTTAGGCTCCGACCCTTTCAAAGAGACTGAGAGACATGGACCCTATCTTCAGGTGTTGGCTGGAACAAACAGTGGATTCTTTTGGCAGCCTTGAGTTTTCTCAGGCAGGTACTCTAAGGATCTAGAGTCATCCTAGGGATTCAGCCTTGAGCTGTTAGAAACTATATTAGTGATTGTTCGTCTTTACAAGCCAACATTGAAGAAGCCTCTTCAAGGAAAGGACTCAGAGGAACTTGACTAGAATTTGGCCAAGGAGGAATCTTTGTCAGTACTAAGGAGAAATGTACCTGGGAGGTCCCCCAAGACTTCACATTTGAAATCTCTTGAGCATACAAGTTTTCCCAGAAGATACAATGGGATATTAATGGGACCAAATACAGTCAAGGTATATGACTTGTGGGGTGGCAGGAAATAAGATCGAAAGGTATTCAGGAATGAGATCATACCAGTTTATCAAGCGTGGATTTTGTCCCCAGAGTCCAGTGCTTCCCAAAGTGTGGGACTCTTCTACAAATGACATTTCAATGGTACAAGGATGCAGCATTAAACTATAATTGTCACACAATGAAAAAATAATTTTCTTTTCTATTGTCTTTTAATTCCTCTAATTAATTTAAGGAGAAAATCTTAGGTTGATAGTACTCTGTATCTTAAATGGTATTTACTAATCAACATTTTTAACAAAAAGGGAGTGGATTTCTGCTAAAATTTAATGATGTTGCTTTATTTTCATTGAATTTAAAAATATTTATGTTTTATAGTAACTGATAGTGGTTTTCCATTTTAATTAATGATATGATTTCCTTTTAAACACATTTGTTTAAGTTAAATGCTGAGTCTATTTAAAGACAAATACTAAGTACAGTAGCAGAAGAAAGAGACAAAATGACTCCCTTGCTTTTGGGTTTCTCAAAGAGGGGAGTGGTAACGTCATTAACTGAGATAGGAGTTACAGGAGAATAGCCAGAGCAAAGAAAGGAAAGGAAAATAAAAACAAAGAAAAAGAAATACCTTGCCTATTATTACTGGATGTCCAATAAAGTTTATTTAGATCTATTGTCTTCTAAAATCCCATTACTTTAAGGTCATACTCAATGCACCTTCGCTTTTTCTCTATACAGCCAATGAAAGCAAGCCATGAAAACAACCTTATTTGCAAAACCTGCCCTCTCACTGCTTTGCTTCACCTACAATGTGCTCAGGTTACTTTTCATTCTGCCAGGCATTAACTCTAGGTTATGTCCTTGGTTCCTAGTGTACTTTGGTCTTGGCCTTCAAATTCAGGATTTTCTTTGGTCTTCATTTTACTGCTTTCACTTCTGAGCACTTTTGGAATACTACATCCAGCCAAGTATGGACCTTTGTGTCTCACATCCTGGTACCAGAGCCCCTCCAGTAAAAAATTGTTTTATATATGTACCCTCTCTCTCACAGGATGATCCCTCTCACTTCATGGGGGCTTAGTAATGGGACTTTTGTGATATATGGTTTTTTGTATATCATGCTTTAAGGTATAGAAGGTAAAGATTGCTAAAGCTTTCTTCATATTAGGATTTCAGTTAGCTAATTTCCTTTTTTTGGAGTAAAGTAAAATCTCTTTTTTGGAGCAAGACCTCAAATTTTTGTTTCTTCCTTTTGAAATACATTTTTTTTTTCCCTTTTTAGTTTCTCTTTGAGGTATGCATCTGAACCTATTCTCTCTGTCTTCTGAGATGCTATGCTTTATCGTATCAAAAAATGTATACTGTGTACTGGGTATCATCTCCTTGAAAATGGCTTTTTCCTGCTGAATGCCTGTGTGAAGTCAGTCTGCCTTTTAATTTCAATGGACCCCTTCAAATTGAGTCGTAGGATAGCTAAATCTTTAGCTGAAAAATTAGCAAATATTTTCTATTCATCATACATTATTCGTAATCAAATAAAGTACTTTTGGTTTATCGCTTTCAATATTTTTGGAAATTTTGTTACATTTGGAGGTATAGCAATAGATGCACATTTTTAAATAAATTTTTAAAATTTCACTTGAAACTTATAAGTATAATTAAACCTAAGAATAGGTGCTCATTTCTACTGATAATCTATTTACTTTTCAATTGTGAGCTTACTTTTACTGAAATTTTGACGTCAGTACCCAAGAGTTAAAGGTCTGCAAATGGATTAGACTTATAAAAACACAAGTACGTACTTCCTGTAACATATATAAAGAAACATTTCTGTCTTAGCATATTTTATGTTAACTTTAACACTTCCAGTTTTTAAAAAAGATGAGTCATTTCCTCTGTCTGGGTGATGACTGTGAGTGGTAAAAGTCTGGGTAAATGAGTTAAGGTCACAGACATTTGTTAGAGTACAGGATATAGGTTCAGTTTCGAATTTCATCTTAACTTTAAAATAAAGTGATGGTGTTATTAAGATAAATCAATGAAGGAACAACTGATTTAGTAGGTAAAAATTGAACTCTTTCCTCTGTTACTATCTCTAGTAGAAACAGGTGACAGCCCAAGCCTTAGGTTTCTAAAATTCTCTTCCATGGGTTGTAAGGAGCCTAAATTCTTACTAAGACATGTCCTCCTTGCTTAATTTTTGGTCAGTTTGCACAAGGAACAAGAATTTAGGTTGAAGAGTGACATCATAGCTATAACAAAAGAGGTGTTAAAGAAAACTTATACATCTATTCCAATCTTTAATTCTGCATTTTATCAGAATAAATGTGGACTTCTCCTGCCCTATTTAATAGCTGGTGTGACCTTGAGAAAGTTACTCGGTCTCTTTTGGCCTCAGGATTCTCATCTGAACAAAGAGGGATTACAGTACCTTCTTTATTTATTTGTTGTGAAGACTCAATTAGAAAGCCTATTGTATGTGATATTTTTAATAAAATGCCTTGGATATCACATAGCATATAGTTCTGTTTTGTTTTTTCCCAATTCCTCATCTAATCCCCCTTTCCTTCCTTGAAAGTGAGAGAAAAATGTTTTTCTTCTCAATGTCATCCATTTATTTTATTGATGGAAGACGATGTGTTAAAATCTATGAAGGTGATTGATAAGTAATGATAGATAATGAATAATGGCAAATGCCAAACAGATTATGATCTGGGTAAAATATTAGACCCCATTAGACAAGATTATCTTCTACATTCACGTGTATTACACACATGATGAGACAGAACAATTTTTATTTGCTTACTAGATGGAGAATACGATTTATTTGGAAAGCTCTTGATAAGTTCTTAAATGAAGTAAGTTTTTGCAGGTATGGTGTTGGCCTCACTAGGGGTTGGGGAATCCTATGTGTGATATAGAGATAAGGTTATTTGTATTCAAGGGAGCAGAGGAGGAGAGAATTAAGGCATAAGAGGGATGAGAATGGGAACAAAGCAGAGGCAACAGAGATGCAAGAAAGCTGTTCAATGGATAACATTACTTTCCTCACAACCACTGAAGTTACTTGACTCATGGAATGCTTGTTTTTAGTAGGTTTTGGTGGATACCAGAAAAGTGAGATGTCTAGATCCATGCTAGGCCAACAGGCTCTATGGATTTAAGAATGGGAGAAATAGGGACCTAAAAAAGTTCTAAAGCCTAAGAAACTTACAGTTATAATAATAATCCTCATAGGGAGGATTTGGAGCATCAAACTCAAATTTATAGTTTGAATGAGACTCATTTGGGTCTCTGCGTGTTAGGGTCTCAAGTAACATTTGCTTTATACATGTCCAACATGACATTTCAGCCATCAATATATAGAGTGTTATGGTTTACATTACGGTATGTATGACATTGTGTGATGCAATATCCTCACTAGAATTATTTTGAAATAAAAAAGTTAAGTTCTTAAATTTTTTGTAGTGAATATCTCTTCTATAAATAAAGCAGAATCCTTTAATAGAGTTCTAACTCTGAGTTATACTATATGTCTCCTATCATGACAACAAGCAGAACTAGTAATAGAGATCCCATCCTTGTTCCTAGTTACCAATCTTTTAACAGTATTTATTCTTTGCCTTATTCAGGAAAAGTCCATTCTATACACTGACAAAAGATTTTTCAGTTGAGGCTGGCCCAGTGGCCTAGTGGTTAAGTTTGCATGTTCCACATCAACAGCCCCGTGTTTGCAGATTTGGGTCCCAAGTGTGGACCTAGCACCACTTGTCAAACCATGCTGTGGCAGCATCCCACGTAAAATAGAGGAAGACTGGCACAGATGTTAGCTCAGTGACAATCTTCCTCGAGCAAAAAGAGGAAGATTGGCAACAGATGTTAGCTCAGGGCCAATCTTCCTCATACACACACACACACACACACACACACACACACACACACAAAAGATATATGTATATATATTTGTAAAGACAACAATACTCAAATGACCAACAATGTTGTCAAATGGAAAGAAAAATTTGGCAGTGAAATGAGAAAAACTGTTGCAGTGACTTTTGTTTTTTTTGAGAAAGATTAGCCCTGAGCTAACTGCTGCCAATCCTCCTCTTTTTGCTGAGGAAGACTGGCCTTGAGCTAACATCTGTGTCCATCTTCCTCTACTTTATATGTGGGACACCTACCACAGCATGGCTTTGCCAAGCGATGCCATGTCCGCACCCAGGATCCAAACCAACAAACCCCAGGTCACCGAAGCATACTGTGGGAACTTAACCAGTGTGCCACCTTGCTGGCCCCTCTTTCAGTGACTTTTGGAAGAAAATAAAGAAATGGTTGACTTTCAATACCATGGCTGATGGTAATTGATTTATTTACATATATGTTATTAAACACAATTTATTAATTTTTAAAGGAATTTGCATTTTCATGTGATATTTAAATCAGTCAAAAGAATCTGAGAAGTGTTGGATTCTTAGTCTGAATCTTAACAGATTTGCATGGCAAAAGCATAATTTTTGTACTTAAGGATAATATAGAAAATGGCACATGCTTTCTTTTTCACTGCCACTGCTGTAGCTGAAGTGAGGAACTCCTGGATTTCTGTGACAGTTTCCTAGTGGTCTCTCTGTCTCTAATCTTTCTCTCCTCCAACTTATTCTCTATGACTCTGTGAATGATGTTTATAAAATTGTACACTCTATTGCTATTAAAATTAAAACAAAACTCCTTGCAAGGCTCATTATTCATTAGTCTCCTTTGTTTATCCATACGGACGTATTTGCAGTTCATCACATATGTGCTGTGGAAGCTGTCTCACCTTTGGGCTTTTATGTAAACCATATGAACATTTCTTCCCTGTCTCCCCATTCATTGCCCCTTTACTCTTTTTTTTTTAGTCCCAGTTCGCAAGTCCCTTCCTTCAGAAAACCTCCCCAAACACTCATGAGAGTTAATAGCAATTACCCTTTATTGAGCATTATAGAGGGACTGGAGATGTCTTCACTGAGGAGGGGACATCTGAGTTGACGCTTGAAGGACTGCTGAAATCAGGCTGCTAAAGAACAGATAGGAGTTTCAGGCAGGAAAAATGGTCTCCATTAATTTGTGTAGGAGGCATGAAGGAAGAAAGGGAGTCCAGGGAACAGACAATAGTCAGTAGAGTGTAAGATGTTGGGGCTGGGGACAGGGGAGGTTGTTGAGAATTAGGAATGTCAGGTTGTGACGGGTATAGAGAGATTTTAATGACTAACCAAGATGTTTCAGCTTATCATATAGGCCATAGACCTTCACTTATAGAGATTTTAAATTTGCATCATAGGGCAACACGGTCAGACATATTTTAGAAAGATTATTCTGCTGGAAATGGGGAGGAAGGAGTTCAAAAAAGAATCTGAGTATGGTAGCTAGAAGACAAGTTCTTGAGTAGGTACAAATGAATGAATTGGCACATTTGGTGGGAATGGAGAGAAATAAGATAGTCATAAAAGTGAAATAATTCTTGTCAGTATAGAAAATAGTTATATGAAAAATACAGGTAATAAATGTTTGTAGGATTTCAAGAAACTATGTTTTTCTTTAAACTTTGAGAGGAATTTATTGAAGAGGATATTAAATGATGACAGTGTATTGGTTTGGGTCATGGCTCGAAACAAAATTCATCTCAAATGATTCAAATGAAGAGATATTGGTGCAGTGGCTCTTAACCTTGGCTATACATTGGAAACCCTTGAGAATCTCTAAAAAACACTGATGCCTGTATTCTGCCCCAAGAGGTTCTGCTTTAGTTGGTCTGGTTTGTGGCCTGGCCATTGGGATTTTTAAAAGCTTCCCAACTGATTCTAATATGCAGTCTGAGTTGAGAACCACTAAAGGACTGCTTTCAGAGGTATGGACAGTGTTAAGAAATAAAGAATGAGTAAAACACCAGAGACTAGTAATGAGGGGCGATATTACCACTCATTTGGCCAAAGAACAAGGGAGACAATAGATTGACCTGGTGAGAGCTGGACCAGTGGAGGAGGGGTCAATTTATCAGAGCTGTAGTACTGGGCTGATGCAGCTACTTCCAGACTCTCACTCACTTCTGAAGCAGGGTGTATTTGTTAGGGCTTTCCAGAGACAGAAAACAAATAGGATGTCTCTCTTTATCTCTCTCTCTCCCTGCTCACACACTCATATATTTGTATATATGTATACAAATTGGCACATAAAATTAATCACCACACAGGGAGGGATTGGAGAAGAAGTAGTCCAACTTCTTTTTCTTCTCTTCCTCCTTCCTTTGGCCAAACAATTTCCAGGATGGAACAGAGTGGAGAAGAATGGATAATGGATCTTAAGGGGCAAATGAGAGATGTTCTGCACATGCCACTAATTCATTACTATACACTGAACCATTATTTTGGTAATGCCTTTGCTATTGTTCAAATTCCAGTTTGATTAGATTGAGCAGTATTATGACATTCTTTAATTTATTATTTTTTAAAAAACTATGCTAATGATCTAATAGTTTCTAAAATAGTTTTTAATGACCTTTGCTGAGGTGGTTTCTCTTTAGACTGAAAAAACAAAAGGAGGCTTTTATCACAAGTGCAAATGTCATTTTTATTAACCAATAAAAGCAGTAGTGAAATTTATCGTCAATTTAAAAGGAGGTACTATACCCTTAAATTTTATATTAGATGGTATCAGTATTTGTTTCCATAATTTTAGAAAAGTTTTATTATATACTGTGTATTTTGAATATTCAGAAGGAAAAGAAGTGTGGGTATAAAATATAAAGATGTAAAGAGACAGTATTTGCTGTACAACCTGGATAGTGATTGCAATAATTCAGGTGAGAAATAATTAGTGCCCAAGTAAGCAACCATAGAAATGAAAAAGAGAGCTTTGAGTCTTATGATGTTTAATCTAGCAGCCTCACCTCTTTTTTGCTTGTGTGGTATAATGTACTCCATAAATAAATGGAGAAAGAGCATGTTCATATTAATGTATCTGTCGTTCATTGAAGTGGGGACATTTGAGGAGAAAGGAAAATCTTGTTTGAAACTTGGGAGAGTGTTGTGAGGTTGATGGTTATAGACTGGGCAGCCATTGTACACCAGCAGTGGGTGAAGTAATGGCAATGGAGAGGCTGTTTTAGAAAAGAAAAGTGTACAGAAGGAGAGTAAACACAGATTGAGCTCTGGGAGCCACTAATATTTAAGAGGTATACAGAGAACTAAATGAGGAATACTCAGAGAAGTGAGAGAAAAACCAGAAGAGAGAGGAGTCAAGAAAGCCAAACAAGGAAAGGATTTCAAAGATGAGGTAGTATCAAATGATTACGAAGACAATGTTAACCTTAGTGAAGGTTATAGTTCCCGCACTATAGTTCCCATAGTGGAGGCAGAAGCTGCACTGCAGCAGGCAGAAGAAAAAACTGAAGTGAGGAACTAGAAATAGTGAGGGCAGATAATTTTTTAAAGAAATGTGCCTGTGAAAGAAAGGAGAAGGAAATGGAGCAGAGCTAGACAGGATAAACAGAATTTCGTTCGTTTGTTCCTTCCTTATTTTCTCTGCTTTTTTTTTAAATTAGCCATTTGTTTAATTAATTAATTTATTTTTTTGAGGAAGATTAGCCCTGAGCTAACATCTGCCACCAATCCTCCTCTTTTTGCCACGGAAGATTGGCCCTGAGCTGACTGACATCTGTGCCCATCTTTCTCTATTTTATATGTGGGATGCCTGCCACAGCATGGCTTGACAAGCAGTGCATAGGTCCACACCCAGGATCTGAACCGGCAAACCCCGGGGTCCTGAAGTGGAACATGTAAACTTAACTACTGCGCCACTGGGCTGGCCCCTCCTTTTGTTTTTTAATGAGACTAAAGAGTTAGGAGAGTGAATTACAGTTAGAGTTTAATATTCAGGAGATGAGTTAATTCCAGAGGTTGACTAGATCATGGTATGACTTTGAAATTATACTGTGGAACTTGAATGGAGCTGAAGATCCCTGGGATAGAGGAAGTCAATTGAGTAGCTTGGATGTAGGGTAGGAGGTAAGGATGAAAACTATGGGTCAGAGGACAATGTTCTCATTAAGTGTCAGGGAACTGTCTAAAGATTAGAAGATGAGAGCAGCAGGTTCAGGTACATAGATGTAAAGCTAGACAGCATGAGCTTAAAAGAAGAAGAGGCTTCTTGAATGAAAATAAATGTACAATAAAACAGGAAGTGGCAGTAGGGAACCAGGAGGATGCCAACCCTGCCTCAGGGGCTGAGATGATCATGTTGACTTGTGGGAGAATGTGTGGATTCTACTGGACAAGTCAACATGAGAAAAATTGACCTCCCATTAGAATTTGGTTTCTTTTAAAGAAGTGCATGTAGGACATGCTCTGGGAGAGGTTAAGGATTTGAGGATATGGAAGATTTGGGTTTGCTTGGTTTTTTTCAAAATGGAGGATTCCAAAGACTTCTGAAAGGGTCTGGAATGAGAGCAAAAGTGGAAACATTCAGAGGGAAAGGAGCAGAGGGAAGATGGGACATTAGGACTAATGAGCTCAATCTATGGTGACTAGGGTGAATAGGGAGGTAGAAAGTTGTGGATTAGCCAGAAGTGACATAGATGGGATTCCACATAATTAATGAAAATTTGATTTTAAGTAATTTTAGTAGTGGCATGGACTCAACTTTCCAGGTATCTGATTTCATAGATATCCTGCTCCCTATCAGTACTGAGCTCATCCAGCCTTTCAGGAAGCCACAGTGACCATTAAGGCCTCTTGTTGCTTCTTATCCTATATCATGTGCCACATGGGTCCAGGCTTCAGAAGGACTGAATAGCTGTTACAGTTAGTGACAGTCAGTATGGCAAGATGACTAAATGTGATGATTCCATTTTGCCCACCTTTCCCTCAGTGGGACATATGGGAGTCTGAGAGATGCTTATGAGAAACCTGTGGTTGATCAGTGGGATTGTTGAGGAATGCTTGTTTCCATCTTTTTCCCCACAGGAGTTAGCTGAAATTCCCCAGTAGCCTCATAACACTGTTAGCCCCTTTCAGTTCTAAGAGGGAACAAGTAGGGATTTTCCAGGGGAAAGGAGAATCCCCTGTCTCAGTCCCACCATTTTTCATAATCATAAACAAAGGGACAAAATTCCTCAGGTCAAAGCATGTGTTTTCATACTTCACACTAGAACCTCACAGGGTATGTATTTTCACATTTCATACCCTGTCACCTCAGAAACTACATCTGGGTATTTGTATCTTATTGCAGTTTTGTGCATTGATCTCATTCTTGCCTAACAGATTATGGTTCTTTTAAAAAATTATGTAGACATACCATTTTTTTTTTCAGATATGACTCAGATGGTATTTGCTTCTTGCTCTTCCCCACTATCTAAGTTGGGACTGTGAGAGCAAATAATTTAGATACTATGAACAATATTGCCAGGCACGGAATCATTCCTGTCAATAGGCATTTATGGACCTCACAAAGGATCTGATTGCATTTGAGATGGAGCATCACTAAGCAAAATAATCCATAAGAAAAAGTGCTGAAAATGAAAATTATTGAAAATCTTCAATATCAATTCTTCAACATATCTATTAGATCATGTTTTGGAACCACTGGAAAAAAACCTCGAAGTTGTACAAATGTATTGAGAAAATAGGAGGACAATGGTCCTAGCATCAGATTACATCTTCAGTTTAGAAAGTATTTTATGAAAATTATTTTCTCATTCCAAAGAGTCATTGTATTCATTGCAAGTACAGGAAGCTATTGATGACCCTTAAAGAGGCTTATCTGGGCATGAGAGGATTCTGAGAAGATGGTTCAGTAGGAAGCACCAGGAATCCATCTTCCTATCCAGACAACATTACACTGGCAGAATTTGTCTGATGTAACTATTTTGGAACCCTGGAGTCTGTTTAAAGCTTGCTACTTCCAGGGGAATGTTTGGACATTAAATTATGCTTAATTTCGTTCAATTTAAACACTTATCAGCTATCCATCCTCAACTCCTGAGCCTAATAGCAGGCAGCTATGCGTATGTTCCTGAAGCAGCTGGCACACAGCTTGCAGGAACCAGAGTGGCAATAATGACTCTGTCCTCCAAATATCAGAGATCTATTTTCTGATTGCTGCTTCTGATCATGGAGGTGCAGATGCAGAAGTGGGCAGCTATTGTTGCTGCTTATCCCCTTATTGTTGGAAGTTCCTTGCTTTCCAGCTGAAGTGACTTTGAGGAGATTTAAAGGACTGGCACCTTTTTTCCCCCCTACTTTATTTTTCTCTTTTTTCCATTTTGGGAGCCAGTTGTTAAAAACTAGAATATTCAAAAGCAACCACATATGTGGGGGAAATTATAAAGTCACCACTCATGCCCAGGAAAAGGTGCAGACTCAGAAATTTATATCTTGCGCTGATCCTTAGCCCAGAGACAGCCTACAGCAATCTAAACAAAACAAAACACCTCAGCAAACCCTGGGGAAAGGGGAGAATGTAATTTCCAGAATTACCACATTATTAGATTCAAACATCTAGTTTTCAAAATAAAATCACACGGCATACAAATAAACAAGACAGTATATCCCATTCAAAGGGAAAACATCAACTAACAGAAACCTTCCCTGAAAAAGACATGATTACATACCTACTAGAAAAAAGCTTTGAAACAACTGTCTTCAAGATGCTCAAAAAACTAAAGAAAGATGTGGGGAAAATCAAGAAAATAATGTATGAACAAAATGGAAATATAAAGAGAGATAGAAAACCTAAAAAGAAATTCTAGAGCTGAGAAGTATAACAACTGAAATGAAAAATTCACTAGAGGGATTTAAGGGCAGATCTGAGCAGGCAGAAAAAAGAATCAACAAACTTGAAGATAGAACAACTTAAATTAAAATCATGCGCTGCTTAAAAACAGGGATATGTTCTGAGAAATGCATTGTCAGATGATTTTGTTGTGTGAACATCATAGAATGTACTGAAGGGAAACAAAATTTGCCACCCTGGAATGTGTCTCTTTAACATGAGGATTATTTTAGACTGATTATTTTTAAGAAGCAAAAGACACAGAAAGTTTTTCTTGTTGCCTCCCCCCTTAATTGCCTAAAAGAATTCAAATTAAAAAACCTGTCTCAGGAAGTGAGCTATCACCGTAGCATAACATGAACGAGCTGGTACACAGGGAGAAACCTAGAAAAGCCTATTTGATGCACTCCCTTCTGTGTTCTCCTGTTTCTGTGTGGCCAAACACTTGTTTTCCCAATGTTTGCTCCTTTTCACCTACCTGTAAATTGCCTTCATTCCCTTTGAAGTCCCTGACTCTCCCTACCCCCCAACATCTTCTTTTATCTTTAGCTGAGGATGGTATTTAAGGTGAGAGCTTTAGCCATTTTGGCGAGCTACTCATTTTCCTAGTTTCTCCTATGTATACATGTTATTAAACTTGTTTGTTTTTTTCTTGTTAATCTGTCTTATGCCAGTTTAATTCTTAGACCAACTAGAAGAGTAGAGGAAAATTCCTTCCTTCCCTATAGTACTTATACAAACCTAGATGATATAACCTACTACACACCTAGGCTGTATGGTACTAATCTTATTGGACCACTGTTGTATATGTGGTCCGTCATTGACTGAAATGTTGTTATGCAGTGCATGACCGTAGTGAATCTGAAGAACAGGAAAAAAGAAAAAAGATTGAGGAAAAGTGAACAGAGCCTAAGGGATCTGTGAGACACCATCAAAAGTACCAACATATTCATTGTGGGAGTCCAGAAGGAGAAGAGACAGAGAAAGGGATAGAGAGACTATTTGAAGAAATAATGGCCAAAAATTTCCTGAATTTGATGAAAGACATGAATATAAACATGCAAGGAGCTCAATGAACTCAAAGTAGGATGAACTGAGAGATTCATGCTAAGACACATTATAATTAAACAAGTGAAAGACAAAGACAAACAGAATCTTGAAAGGAGTGACTCGTCACATCCAAGGGATGCTCAATAAGATAATTAGCAGATTTCCCATTAGAAACTTTGGAGAGCCAAAGGCAATGGGTTGATATATTTAAAGTGCTAAAAGAAAAAAAACTTTCAACCAGGAATGCTATATCAGATAAAACTGTCCTTCAAAAATGAGGGAAAAATTAAGACATTTCCAGATAAACCAAAGCTGAGGGAGTTTGTTACCACTAGACCTGCCCTGCAAGAAATGCTAAAGGGAGTCCTGAGGGTTGTAATGAAAGTACACTAGACAGTAACTCGAAGCCATATGAAGAAATAAAGATTGTAGTGAAGGTAAATATATGAGCAATTATAAAAACTAGTATTATTGTAACTGTAAGACACACTCCTCCTGTGTGTCTCCTTTGCTCTCACACTACTGCCTCACCCATAATACTTCTGACAACAGATGTGTCGGTTTTTCATGCATCAAGCAATTCTCTGCAACACCAGCTGGGTGTTGTACAATGTAACTCAATTCTGATACTATCTACCTGGAGATAGCATCAGATCCCAGAGGTTAAAGACTCAGTCCCACAAGATTCCCCCCGATCCTGCAGATGCCAATCACAAATCCCAGGTTTTCACTTGTACTTCTAACTGACTGTTATAAATGGGGGTTTTCACAACCTTCCTCCTTGGGTTCAGTAATTTGCTAGAATGGTTCCAGAACTCAGGGAAACAGTTATTTGTGTTTACTGGTTTATTATAAAGGAATGATAAAGGATACAGATGAGCATCCAGATGGAAGAGATGCACGGGGAAAGACAGGAGGGAAGGGGCTCAGAGCTTCCATGCCCTCACCAGGCATACCACCCTCTCACTACCTCCATGTTCAGCAACCCTGCAGCTCTCAGAACCGAATACTGTTAGGATTTTTATGAAGGCTTCATCACATAGGCATGATTGATTATTAACTACATTTCCCACCCCTCTCCCCTTCCTGGAGGATTATTGGTAGAATGGAAAATTTCAAGCTTCTAATAATGGCTTAGTCTTTCTGGTGACCAGCCCCTATCCAAGAGTCTACCAAAGGTTACCACATTAGAACAAAAGACACTCCTATCACCCAGGAAATTCCAAGGGATTTAGGAACTTGGCATCAGATACTCCTATCACTCAGGAAATTACAAAGGTCTTAGGAACTCCTTGATAATCACAAAGAAAATAGCTACAGAATAGACACAAAAGGAAATAAGAAGGGAATTAAAACATTTCACTACAAAAAAGTGAACTAAATACAAAAGAAGACAGTAATGCAGGAAATGAGAGAAAAAAAACTATACGACATATAGAAAACAAACAGGAAAATGACAGAAGTAAACCCTTGTTGTCAGTAATTACTTTAAATGTAAATAGTTTAACCTCTCTAATCAAAAGACAGAGATTGGAAGAGTGGATTGAAAAAAAGCATGATAAAACTATATGCTGTCTACAAGAGACTCACTTTAGATTCAAGGACACAAATAGGTTGAAAGTGGAAAGATGAAAAAAGATATTCCATGCAAATAGTAACAAAAAGAGAACAGAGGTGGCTATACTAATATCAGACAATATAAACTTTATATTCAAAAAGTTTACAAGAGACAAAGAAGGATATTATATGTTAGTAAAAGATTCAATACAGCAAAAAGATATAACAATTATGAACATTTATGTACTTAATAACAGACCATCAAAATTTATGAAGCAAAGATTGACAAATAATTCTAAATAATAGTTAGAGACTTCAATATTCCACTCTTAATAATGGATAGAACAACCAGACAGATGATAAGTAAGGAAACAGAGGACTTAAAGAACACAATAAACCCACTAGATCTAACAGACATTTAACAAAACACTACTCAACAGCAATAGAATATACATTCTTCTCAAGGACACATGGGACATTTTCCAGGAAAGATCATAGAGTTGATCAAAAATTCTCTCAATTAGATTCAAAAAGATAGATGTCATACAAAGTATCTTTTCCAATCACATGAGATGAAGTTAGAAATTAATAACAGAAATAAAACTGGAAAATTCACAAATTTGTGGAAATTAAACAACACACTCCTCAAGAACCAATGGATCAAAGCAAAAATCACAAGGGAAATTAGAAAATGCTTAGAGTTGAATGAAAATGAAAACGCAACATACCAAAACTCATGGGACACAGTGAAAGCAGTATAAGGGGGAAATTATATCTATAAATGCTTATATTAAAAAAGAAGAAAGACCTCAAATCAAACAACCTATCTTTATAACTTAAAGAACTAGAAAAAGAAGAACAAACTAAACCCAAAGCTACAGGAAGGAAGGAGATAGTAAAGATTAGTGTAGAGAAGTCAAACTTTTACCTAACACCAAATGAAAATTAACTCAAAAGCTATCAAAGATCTAAATGTAAGACCTAAAACTGTTAAACTCTTAGAAGAAAACATAGGGCAAAAGATTCATGACATTGAATTTGGCGATGATTTCGAATATAACACCAAAAGCACAGTCAATGAAAGAAAAAATAGGTAAATAAGATTTAATGAAAATTAAAAATATTTGTGCAGCAAAAACCATAAAAATCATGGGGGCCAGCCCAGTGGCATAGTGGTTAAGTTCGAACACACCTCTTCAGTGGCCCAGAATTCATGGGTTCAGATCCTGGGTGTGGACCTACACACCACTTGTCAAGCTATGCTGTGGTGGCATGCCACATATAAAATAGAAGAAGATTGGCACAGATGTTAGCTCAGGGACAATCTTCCTCAAGGAAAAAGGAGGAAGATTGGATAATCTTCCTCAAGGAAAAAGGATGAAGATTGGCAACAGATGTTAGCCCAGGGCCAGTGTTCCTCACAAAATAAACAAAACAAAACAAAAGTCAACAGAGTAAAAAGTCAACCCACAAATGGGAGAAAATATTTGCAAATCATATATCTGATAAAAGATTGATATCCAGAATATATAGAGAACTTCTAAAACTCATAAAGAACAAACATCATACAACCTGATTTAAAAATGGTCAAAGGACTTGAACAAACATTTCTTCAAAGAAGATGTGTAAATAGCCAATGAACACTTGAAAAGATTTTCAACATCATTAATCATTAGGGAAAATCAAATAAAAACTACAATGAGATACCACCACACACTCATTAAGATGGCTATTATTAAAACAAAACAAACACACAGAAAAATAACAAGTGTTGGCCCGGAGATGGAGAAATTAGAACACTTGTGCACTGTTGGTGGAAATGTAAAATGGTGCAGTCACTGTGGAAAACAGTATAGTGGTTCCTCAAAAAATAAAACATAGAATTACCATTTGATTCAGCAATTCTACTTCTGGGTATACATCCAAAAGTATCGAAAGCAGAGTCTCAAAGAGATATTTGTACACCCATGTTCATTGCAATGTTATTCATGATAGCTAAAGTGTGGGAGCAACCCAAGAGTCTATTGATGGAGGAATGGATAAGCAAAATGTGGTGTATACATATAATGGAATATTATTCAACCTCAAATAGGAGGAAAGGTCTGGAAAATGCTCTAACATGGATGAAACTTGGGTACATTATGCTGAGTGAAATAAGCCAATCACAGAAAGTCAAATACTGTATGATTCCACTTATATGCGTTACTTAAAGTGGTCAAAATCATAGAGAAAGAAAGTAGAGAAATGGTTGCCGGGGCTAGGGTTGGGGGAAATGGCGACTTATTGTTTAATGGGTATAGAGTTTCAGTTTTGCAAGATGAAAATAGTTCTGGAGATGGATGGTGATGATAGTTGCATAACAATATGAAGTACTTAATAATACTAAACTGTATACTAAAAAAGATTATGGGTTAGACTTATAGTGTTTTGGAGTTACTGAATAAATAATCGTTGAAGCCATAGATTTGAATTAGGTCATTTAGATAGAGGAGTCAGGCAGGATCCAAGGTTTTCACAAGCCAGTTGAGGAAGAGAAGCTCATGCAAATATCTAAGAAAGAATTGTCATCAGTAGCAGTAGGCAAGCCTGGAGGAAGAGAGATGGCCTTAGTCTAGTAAGCTAAGTAAAAACATATATGACACAAGGAAGTTCTGGATAAATCTTACCCTTTTACAATATGCGCTTAGTTTCTTCCAGCAAACTAAATTTCATTAAACTTTATATTACAGAAATTCCACAAGATGTGCATATATCTCTACAGATCAGGAAATATCTATATTAATATATGCATTTATATTTATATCTATATTTAAAATATATATAGTATATTTACAAACAATAATCTTTTAAAAATTCTAGACAATATGTTTTTGCAAAAGGAATAGTAACTCCTACCCCCAAATAAAACAAAGAATGAGACCTTCCAGAAGGGGATATTTTAAACATTATCAATGTTGTGCAAGTTAAATAAGAGGGAAACTGAAAATTTATTGTATGTATGGTTGTCACAAGATCATCAGTGAGCTAAACAAGATGACTTTTAGAGTGATGGTGACAGAAGTCAAACTTAGTGGATTGAGGAATGAGTGAACCTGAGGAAGTGATGAGTATAAATTATGTAACACTTTCAAGAAAGTTAGTGGTGAAAATGAGGTAAATTGGCAATAGTTTGTATAGTTTGTAGGAGGAAGGATTTTCTTTTTTTGAATACAAAGACTTAAAGCATGTTTGTAGGATGAGGGAAAGCAGACTCTGAAAAGCCAGACATTGAAAATAGAGACGATGAGGATAAATTGCTAGTCTGACATCTGAAAGGAGATAAGAAAAGCTAGATTTAGAGCGCAGATTGGCCTGCCAGGGATAAAAAGCATCTGTCCTCCAGGATAGATTTCCAGACCACGAGAATGGGAGTCATTACTGGAAGGCTAGAGGTGTAGAGAAGACTTGAAGGCTTTCATATTCGATGGCCTCTAGTTGTCTGTGAAACAGGAAGAAGAGGTATTTGCTGAAAGACGAGAGTGAGAGTCATGATCCTGAGACAACCTAGACATTTGGGACAGTCCCTTAGAGAATGGGAAAAGGGAGTTTACCAGGAACAAGACAAATGAAAATGAAAGGATTGATGATGAAAACCATTATGTATCTGTTACAATCTTCTGTCAAAAACTAGTTTGAAAATGCAAACACCTCAGCTACACTAACAAAATCCACTGGATCTGGAATGTGAAAAATTCTTTCTAGTGGCAAATGAAATAAAAATTTTATTTAAGTCATGCTGATATTTCTATCCACAACTCTGACCACATATGTGAAAAGTCAGTAGCATATTTGCTCACCATGAAAAAAACATATCAGAAATAGTAAAAATGAGAGTGAATGTTGTATTGAAAACCTCCTATATTCCTGAAAAATAAAGTTAATTATATAAATAAAAAAATTTAGGAGCAAGCTCTACAGTTGGACAGATTGTATTTGAAGCAAGGCTTCACTACTTGCTAAGCAAACTGCTTCATCTTGCTTGCTCTCCCTTTTATCTTTAAGATCAGAGTAAAAATGGTACCATCTTTCCTGGAGTTTTTTGAGAGCTGTGAAATAATGCAAACTACTTACTTTTTTTTTTTTTTTTTGAGGAAGATTAGCCCTAAGCTAACTAACTACTGCCAATCCTCCTCTTTTTGCTGAGGAAGCCTGGCCCTGAGCTAACATCCATGCCCATTTTCCTCTACTTTATATGTGGGATGCCTACCACAGGATGGCTTTTGCTAAGCAGTGCCATGTCCACACCCGG